>NC_091576.1:8128389-8138389 GCF_042767895.1 Penaeus vannamei
CCCTAGTTATGTTTTCATGTACGTCAAAGAAGTCCCTTCCGTTTTAGATTATAACTTTGATACATGTATACCCACTGCTTTATCATACGTGATAGTTCGGTGTTTAAGTACGTACATACGTGTACTGTATTTAGGTGTTCCGACTTACGTCAAAATTCGGGTTATGAGCCACCGTAGGAACGGATCTCCGTCGTAAGTCGAGGACCCCTGTATTTACTTTTATCAATGGCTACTATTGCTGCCGAAGTTTGTAACATTTGCTTAATAAACTGGGTTAGAAAACGATTATTTCTCTTAAAGACCTACTTTAGGTGAGATATATGAACATAAACTCAATCGATAATATCACAAAAATGTAATCGATTTTGTAAGAAAATCAGAATTTTAAAAAATAAACCTGACCTGAACAAGAGTAACGGATATTTTCGGATTCAGCGATACATTGTTCTATATCCGTTAGAAAAACATAGACAAAGATTTTTCTTTGTTTGTTACCAAGTGTCATCGTTTTAATCATGAGTGTTCTAATAAACATATTTTATGATATGTATAGACTATCCCTACCTGTTCTAAATATCATCATCGCATTACTATCACATCAACACCATGGTTATAGATATCAATATCAGTATCATTAGTATTATATTTATCAGCAATGGTAGAATTATTATTAATAGTAGCACAAATATAAAAGAAATGGCCACTAAATGGTTGCAAAGAGAGAGAGTAGCGAATTGGGGAGAAATGACATACGTAATAGAAAAATTGGTCTTAATTTTACATATTCAGAATAAATCATCGGTGGTAGGTCCTACATGTTTTACTCTTGTACAATAGGTATCAGCATGTGGTTGGACAGTGTCCGGCGCCACATAATGGATGGTTGTCGAGGAAAATGTATGAGATGAACGAATGGTTGTATATAAGAATATGAAGTTCAGTGAGATGAATACTGCAATAGAGGGATTTATTGCATTTATTTATTTATTTATTGGGGTGAACGAATGGAGTTTTATAAATACATCTGACAAGAAGAGAGGTATTATTAGAAATCGAGGGATATATTAATAACCTATTACTGCTGACTCCTCTAACCACAAATTTCGACTAGTGAAAATAGACTTGCAAACGAGAGATAAATTTTATAAATGAAACATATGGTCGATTGGTATCTTGAAATGTGTTCATTAATGGTACTGACAATTTGGGTCTGTGAAAAGCATTGATAATAACGATAATGGTTTTAGTGGGCATGCCAACCGAAAAGAAAAAAAACAAGTTTTATCTTTTTCCCAAAGATTTCTGTTTATCTTCATTAATATTTGATTATCGGTAGGTAGATAGAGGGCAAATGTGAGGAAGAGAGAGAGAGAGAAAATCCTAATATTAAACACAAAACTGCATTTTTTTTAGATCGCAATCATTTTTTTATTCTTATTTTTACTATAAAAATAGTGGTAATATTATTTTCTGTACCAAAAGGATAGGAAAGGCATTGCCAAGATGAACAACGCGTAATGGTGATACTAGTAGTAATAACAATAATAATCATAATAAAAATGATGACCGATAACAACAACAGTAATAATTATCAAAATTAAATAAAGGATAAATAGTAATAACAACAATGCTACGACTATTACTTTACCCAGTCATCGTTTTAATCATGGCTGTTATAAGTAATATACATATTTTATAATATGTATAGACTATCCCTACCATGATAATATTAACCTTCATTATAGTTGTTCTAAATATCATCATCGCATTACTATCATCAGTATTAGTATTATATTTATCAGTAATGGTAACAGAATTATTATCAATAGTAGCACAAATATAAAAGAAATGGCCACTAAATGTTGCAAAGAGAGAGGAGCGAATTGGGGAGAAATGACATACGTAATAGAAAAATTGGTCTGAATTTTACATATTCAGAAGAAATCGGTGGTGACCATTTGATTTAAGATTGGACAAATTTCAAAATGCTAGGAATACAATAGTGTTTAACTATAAATTTTATCAGTATCATTAGTATTATATTTATCAGTAATGGTAACAGAATTATTAATATTATATTTCATTTTTATTTCAGTGAAAGTACACACACATTACATTACATTACATTACATGCTCGTTTCATGGGCACGCCACTCACCACCACTCACCACCGATCCTGAGCCCCCGGGAGACCCTAGCACGCCACTCACCACCACTCTCCACCAAATCCTGAGCCCCCGGGAGACCCTAGCACGCCACTCACCACCACTCTCCACCAAATCCTGAGTCCCCGGGAGACCCTAGCACGCCACTCACCACCACTCTCCACCAAATCCTGAGCCCCCGGGAGACCCTAGCACGCCACTCACCACCACTCTCCACCAAATCCTGAGCCCCCGGGAGACCCTAGCACGCCACTCACCACCACTCTCCACCAAATCCTGAGTCCCCGGGAGACCCTAGCACGCCACTCACCACCACTCACCACCGATCCTGAGCCCCCGGGAGACCCTAGCACGCCACTCACCACCACTCTCCACCAAATCCTGAGCCCCCGGGAGACCCTAGCACGCCACTCACCACCACTCTCCACCAAATCCTGAGCCCCCGGGAGACCCTAGCACGCCACTCACCACCACTCACCACCGATCCTGAGCCCCCGGGAGACCCTAGCACGCCACTCACCACCACTCTCCACCAAATCCTGAGCCCCCGGGAGACCCTAGCACGCCACTCACCACCACTCACCACCGATCCTGAGCCCCCGGGAGACCCTAGCACGCCACTCACCACCACTCTCCACCAAATCCTGAGTCCCCGGGAGACCCTAGCACGCCACTCACCACCACTCTCCACCAAATCCTGAGCCCCCGGGAGACCCTAGCACGCCACTCACCACCACTCTCCACCAAATCCTGAGCCCCCGGGAGACCCTAGCACGCCACTCACCACCACTCTCCACCAAATCCTGAGTCCCCGGGAGACCCTAGCACGCCACTCACCACCAATCCTGAGCCCCCGGGAGACCCTAGCACGCCACTCACCACCACTCACCACCAATCCTGAGTCCCCGGGAGACCCTAGCACGCCACTCACCACCACTCACCACCAATCCTGAGTCCCCGGGAGACCCTAGCACGCCACTCACCACCAATCCTGAGTCCCCGGGAGACCCTAGCACGCCACTCACCACCACTCACCACCAATCCTGAGTCCCCGGGAGACCCTAGCACGCCTCTCACCACCACTCACCACCGAACCTGAGCCGCCTAGAGACCCTAGCACGCCTCTCACCACCACTCACCACCAATCCTGAGTCCCCGGGAGACCCTAGCACGCCCCTCACCACCACTCACCACCAATCCTGAGCCTCCGGGAGACCCTAGCACGCAACTCACCACCACTCACCACCAATCCTGAGCCCCCGGGAGACCCTAGCACGCCACTCACCACCACTCACCACCAATCCTGAGCCGCCTAGAGACCCTAGCACGCCTCTCACCACCACTCACCACCAATCCTGAGCCCCCGGGAGACTCTAGCACGCCTCTCACCACCACTCACCACCAATAATGAGCCCCCGGGAGACCCTAGCACGCCACTCACCACCACTCTCCACCAAATCCTGAGCCCCCGGGAGACCCTAGCACGCCACTCACCACCACTCTCCACCAAATCCTGAGCCCCCGGGAGACCCTAGCACGCCACTCACCACCACTCTCCACCAAATCCTGAGCCCCCGGGAGACCCTAGCACGCCACTCACCACCACTCTCCACCAAATCCTGAGTCCCCGGGAGACCCTAGCACGCCACTCACCACCACTCTCCACCAAATCCTGAGTCCCCGGGAGACCCTAGCACGCCACTCACCACCACTCTCCACCAAATCCTGAGTCCCCGGGAGACCCTAGCACGCCACTCACCACCACTCTCCACCAAATCCTGAGTCCCCGGGAGACCCTAGCACGCCACTCACCACCACTCTCCACCAAATCCTGAGTCCCCGGGAGACCCTAGCACGCCACTCACCACCACTCTCCACCAAATCCTGAGTCCCCGGGAGACCCTAGCACGCCACTCACCACCACTCTCCACCAAATCCTGAGTCCCCGGGAGACCCTAGCACGCCACTCACCACCAATCCTGAAATGAAAGGAAATATATTAGATTATACATATTATACATTATTATTATACATCACACACACATTCATACACCCCCAAGTCGACTAGGCAATTAAAGTAAAGTTCCTTGCCCAAGGAAACACTGTCACCGGCCAGGATTCGAACATTCAAACCCGGGCGGCCGGCACGCCCGAAGTCCGATGCTAAAACCACTAGGCCATCATATCTCCATTAGAAATTCGAATCAGGGGGGTTTAAAAATCACATATTTCCTTACATTTGACATTCGCTATTATGAGCTTGTGGTTAGCCTAGGCATCGGTAGTCTAAAGGCCGTCACACTAGCACTTTTTCCGCGTTACTTTACTTACATCATTTTGGCTGGCGCAGTCACACTAGCGATGAGAACCACGAAAACAGTCCGACCAAAATCCTAAACACAGGAAGATGGCTTCAACCCCTGCACAGGCTCTGGTGATGGTGAACGTTATTCAGGCTATGTGGCAAAGATTTAGTGCGAAACAACGAATGTGTAATGCTAAATAAGGGCCTATTCTCGCTATTCTCATCGTCAGCTGACGGGGGAACTTGTACACAAATGTAAACAAACAGGCGAGCAGCTAGTTACAAATTTGTATCTGTTTTTATCTAATACAAGAGAGAATTTTGCCAATTTTGAAATATTATTTACAGTTTTCACTAACTTTTTTAATCGTTTTATATGATAAATACTTTTTTTTAGATTACTATAACGATTAACTATTACAGCCTATCATTTGAACCAAAAAAGACCACGGAAACCAAAGATAAGAAAGCACGTGTCACACCGATGAAAAAAATGTGAGGTCCAAAACTTCATACAGCGTCATCTATCTTTCAGATATGTAACTAAGAAAAGAGAACGTTTATAGAGGGGACTATAAATTTATATAGATTTTTTTTAAGGTTTAGTTTCAGTTGAGATTTTACTTTTTTTTAATAAGAGACGAAATATGACTATCTAATATATACTAACTAATATATATATATATATATATATATATATATATATATATAAATTTACATGGAATTATATATTCTGTTCATTAATAACTTTTTCTTATTAGAGATTTCTTTACATTAAAATAAGGTTTTGAACTTTTTCAGAAAAAGACAATAAAACATTAATAATTATTTCATGTGTATGCATATTTACATATCAATAGAATTATTCCATTGTTTAAATAATATCCAATTTTATTGCAGAAAATATCTTTGGTGGTAATACAATGAATATAAACATATTCAATAAATACAATTAATTAAATAAACAAATATATTAAATAAATTCCACAATCATTCGGCATTAATAAATTTTCATCTTTTTCATTCATATTTGGTGTCAATCAAGGATAAACAAAACACGTATGTAAAACAGTTCTTTATTTGATTTCGTCGTCATCAATGGAAGTATTTGGAAAGCAAGCCTACAGCTAGAAGAAGCATAAAACATACAAAAACAAACCAAAAAAAAACAAAAACAAAAAAAAAAAAAAAACAGTCCCTTTCCTACCATTTTCAGTAAGTGACGTTTCATGATATTAAACAAAAGACGATACTTCGTGTACACAACGCCATCTTTTGTTCGCTGGGGCTCACAGGCTTTTGCCTTCACCTTTAGTACAGGTGAAAAAAAATGAATTGAATTACACTGATTTTTTTTAGTTCTTAAATTGCACCAGTTATATTTATCATATTTTAAACCAGAAACATTGTTCATATTGAATTACACTGATTTTGTTTAGTTCTTAAATTGCACCAGTCATATTTATCATATTTTAAACTAGAAACATTGGTCATAGCATTTATGCAAAAGAATTATTAACATAATATAGAAAATTTACTACGAATCAAATTACTGCATATTTCAATATAATGAATTTACAGAAACAGTTTATATTGCGTTCAAAATGCATGTTTTGGTTTTTGAATTACTATTCTACTGATTGCTCATTCGTTCTTTGGGAAGAAGAAGAAGACAGACAGACAAAAGTCTGTGAGCCCCAGCGATTGGTGGATAATGTAATATCTGAACAAAAGATGGCGTTGTGTACACGAAGTATCGTCTTTTGTTTAATATCATGAAACGTCACTTACTGAAAATGGTATTCTTATCATTAATATAATCTATTTTTATTTCCATATATTTGTATAGTTGTTGTTGTGATCATTATAATTACTATGAAATATGATTGTGTTAACTTTATCTTTCTCCAGGATGACATCTTTAACCTGGGAATAAACATTAACTTACCAAAAATAGACTTGTGTGACATAAGTTTTTGATTTTGTCATACATTTTACTGTTTGGCAAACTGTTGTATTTATTTATTTATAAATATATATATATATATATATATATATATATATATATATATATATATATATATATATATATATATTCGATTCTGCCTTTGGATGTAACATTTATAAAATACAACAGCTTGCCAAACAGTAAAATGTATGACAAAATCAAAAACTTATGTCACACAAGTCTATTTTTGGTAAGTTAATGTTTATTCCCAGGTTAAAGATGTCATCCTGGAGAAAGATAAAGTTAACACAATCATATTTCATAGTAATTATAATGATCACAACAGCAACTATACAAATATATGGAAATAAACATAGATTATTTTAATGATAAGAATAGTACTAACAGCAATATTAATAACGTTTTTTTTATATAACTACTATTCTAATTGTACTTTTGTTAAGAACCATATTTATAGGTATTGATATAAGAAAATGAGTAACACCAAAGTCAAAAAAAAAAAAAAAAAAAAAAAAATTGGCAATTAGTTCCCGTCGGGAATCGAACCCGAGATCTCCTGGTTGGAGTTAGTCGTGTTAACCACTACACCACAAGAACAGATGAAGGAGATAGCTTGTATTTTCAATCTCTACCCCCCCCCCCCATCCCTGGATTGTTTCTCTATTTTTTTTCTGTGTCTGTTTGTTTGTCTGTCTGTCTTCTTCTTCTTCCCAAAGAACGAATGAGCAATCAGTAGAATAGTAATTCAAAAACCAAAACATGCATTCTGAACGCAATATAAACTGTTTCTGTAAATTCATTATACTGAAATATGCAGTAATTTGATTCGTAGTAAATTTTCTATATTATGTTAATAATTCTTTTGCATAAATGCTATGAACAATGTTTCTAGTTTAAAAGATGATAAATATAACTGGTGCAATTTAAGAACTAAAAAAATCAGTGTAATTCAATTCATTTTTTTTCACCTGTACTAAAGGTGAAAACAATAGTATATTTAAGCAAAGCATTTGTTGCATCACCAAATGGATCGTGAATTTGTACATGTATTTGCCTGCCTTTTGTATTTTTGACATGAGTGAAGTCTCACAACATGAAGCTGTAAACTTGTATTAAAGAAGCAATTGGTCAGGAGAGAGAGAGAGAGAGAGAGAGAGAGAGAGAGAGAGAGAGAGAGAGAGAGAGAGAGAGAGAGAGAGAGAGATTACACGCGCACTCGATCACAATATTGCAGGTAAAATGGAGAGACAGAGAGAAAATGAGTGAGGGAGAAAATAAGAGAAATGGAAAGTGACACAGGGAGGTAAGTGTTTTATCCCAACTTATAGACAAAACTGCTGGATGCACCCTAAGGCGAAATGATCACAATGCAATTAATTACCAATGGATTTCTGAAGGTTTACGGTTGATAAAGAGGTATATAATGTTTGCGGATTATAAATCATTGTGGAATTTGAGAGAGAAAAAAACAGAAACAATTGCAACTTTCATACCAGTGATTTTTTTTACTATGATATATATTGCCATGCGCCAAGTATGCCAATAAAAAGTCTTTAAGAAAGGAGGCGCATGGAAAGTGTCATTCATTAAGAGGGAGAGAGGGAGAGGCGAGAATTGACTCGATCTGATGTGCAGAGGTCACGTGACGCAAGAGGTTCGAGGCCCTTTCCACAATCTCCCTTGCACTGCAGACCAGACCGTTAATATGCGCAGGCAATGCTCTCCATAAGCCAAAGATCCAACGACGAGAGACTGGAACGAAATCATTGACCTGGCATAGCAACAAGGGAGACGGATGCACCTCTTTAATCGTAAATTTATCATGACTATGTGTTACATTAAACACTTATATAACTATAAAATCATATATATAAACATATATGTGTGTGTGCTTATATATATGTATATATATGTACACACACACACACATATATATATATGTGTGTGTTTGTAAACACATATAATGTGTCTGTGTTGTATGTCTACGAAAGTCTTACTATCAGTAAATGTTTAAAATATTCTTTTTGTTCTTTGTGTATTATAAGTTTTGTTCAAGAAGCTGTGGTGTGCTTCCTAATTAATTATCAACTCTGCTGTTTTACTTATTCCTGTTTGCAGGTACAGTCTGTTGGATTTAAAGGAAAACGGGAAGCCTTGTGTTGAGAACCTTCACTGATAGTTTCCATGTTTTAAGGTCCAATGTATTTTTAGTTTTGTCTTATATTTCTGTAAGCCTTTATTTCATTTCTAGTTTTTCTTTTTCATTTTAAATCTGCCATAATAACCTTGCAGTTCAGTACAAATACAAATATACATATGAATAGATAATAATGACAATAATAATAATAAAAAAACAAGTTGTGTGTGTAAGCCACGTTATCAGTATATGTTCAAAATGTTCTGTTATTTCTTTGTATGTATACATATTTTTTCAATAAGGTTTGCCGTGGCTCCTTTTTTATTTTCAAAGCTTGATGACTTACAGTAACGAACCTTTAAATTTTAAAGGGAAGGGATTGCGCTTACGTCCAACATCACACGCGGACTTTTAAACCGAATTTACATGACTTTTTCTCTTATTTTTCCATACACCTACATTAAAAACCTCCCCTTTCCTTATTCCAAATTTTCATGTTCAAAATGTAGATTTTTTCCTTTTCTCTTTTGTTTACAACTGAAAAATAAATAAATAAATAAATGAAATCTATAGATACATAACTCTGAGTATAATTTGGACCTCAGTTAATTTTCTAGATACTGATAATATAACTATTATGAACCCAAATAATTTTTCAGACGAAAGAAATCATAAACGTATTTCATTCTGCCTTCAACTGTCTCATTTATAAATCACAGTAGTTTACTGCTTTGTAAAGTACATTACAAAATCAAAGATGAACCTTTTACACAATTCACGCAAAAGATGCATAAGAAACATTAAAGAGAAAAATAATACTAATAAAATGCTAGGAAGTTTGTCCTTGTCGGGAATCGAACCCGAGATCTCCTGATTCAGAGTCAGTCGTGTTAACCACTACACTACAAGAACACAGTAAATTTTGTAGAGAAAATAATTTCTATCTAAAGTAATGGCCCCCTCTTTCTTTTCTTTCCTCTTTCTTTCTTTCTTTCTTTCTCTCTCTTTCTTTCATTCTTTCTCATATGGGATCTTGTGGTGTAATTTACTCCGATTTCATATTCATCATAATCCTCATGAACTTGAGTCAAGCCTTTGGATGCCTCAGTTAGAAAGCACAACAGCAGTTTCCAGCTTTGACAGAAAGGGAAATACTATAAAAAAGATGTCACACTAGTTACATCCTAGAGAGAGAGAGACAGAGACAGAGACAGAGACAGAGACAGAGACAGAGACAGAGAGAGAGAGAGAGAGAGAGAGAGAGAGAGAAGAGACTGAGAAGAGGAGAGGGGGAGAAGAGAAAGAGAGAGATTATTGTTTTCAATCATGTATGTATTATCTATATTAATTTTGATTTGATAACATATTATTAAGGTAAGAGTACAATTATATATTCTAAAAATCTTTGTTACATTTTCTTTTAT
>NC_091576.1:8140889-8143389 GCF_042767895.1 Penaeus vannamei
ACCGAGACGGAGAAAGAAAGAACAGAGACGGAGATAAAGAGAAACGGAAAGGCAGCGACAGAAACAGAGAGACAGGGGCTAAAAGATGTTAAAAGGCAAGTGAGAGCTGAAAGCGGTAAGCGGTCACATATCTATGCAGCGTCAGGCTATATGTCATGATAAAGAAAGTGCAATTTTGCATTCCTGAGACTGCAATGACCGCGTTGCGTTGCTTCCGTTGGCGGGTTTTGAAGAGAGCGAGGATGCGATGTTTCTTAAGCCTTTATTTTCGATTAAGTTTATAGGTCTATATATTGTATTCCACCCCCATCTGACCCAACTGTGACGAAATTATGGAATCTTTTTTTTTTTTAATGGAGAGAAGGGAAAGGTGGTCTTCAGAAGCATCTGAGAAGTCTATATTATTATTAACGAAACACTAAACAATTAGAGGGCAAAGCAGTGCAGAGATAAAAAAAAAAAATTACAAAAGATAATTAACATTATGAAAACATTAGTCTCATTCAGACTCATGAAATACACATTAAATATGATAGATATTTTGAAACCTAAGGGATGTCTAAAATTGATTCTTAAATATAATAACCAAAAACATGTCATTACAAAAAGAAAGAAAAAAACATGGAATCTCCCAAAAGAGCGAATTTCACGTGTGGCATTTCTCTTCTTTCCGACATGTTTACACGAGAACAGTGGTGATAGAATAATGAGTACGAAAGTTTTTACTGAACATTATTGTCGTGCCGTCTGGCAGTGGGGATTGTCGTCTTCAGTATGGACACAGTGGATTAGGATCAAACTCGATACGGTAGTCAGAGTTAAGGATGCTAATTCTCCCCCCCATGACAACAGCGAGGGAAGCAGAGAAAAAATGGATAAGAAAAAAAACAAAAAAAACAATGAGAGACTGAATGAATGATATATAAACATTACAAAAGGTTCTCAAGAGAGGAGTTAGAATGGACTTGGGGAAATGAATGCCAGAAGGATCATGAAGAAATCAAAATTGAAGTTACTCTGCTACATTTCAGCCTCTTCTACACCTATGTCGAGAAGCAAAAAAACAAGCTTTATCTGAAATATTAAGCAGATCTAAGCATAAGGTCATTGTCATCAAGACTTCCTACATTTCTCTGGATTAACATCTGGTTCAGTGGCTTGATATACTTAATGAGTGCCTTCCATCAGAACTATTTATCAGATTAAATAAATTTGTCGAGTATTATCAGACGGTACCAAGGAATACATTTTGCTAAAATAAACAGGTCAAAGCATCACCTTCATGTCATATCAGTATTTTGGTACCTGGGAGAGATGCTGTAACAGATTAAGGGCATTAGCTGCGTATACAAAAAATAAAGCAATCTGGCGATGCTTGGGAGCAAAGCCCCAGGTAAGGAAAGGTCATATAACAATGATAAAAGCACTGTAGCAAAAAGTTTTAAAATGAGTTAACAATTCAAACAAAATATGTTAGATGTCAAAGGTTGTAGAGCGCTGTTAATATGGTAGTGAAAAGGGTAAGGAGGAAATGGAAATGGAGTATAAAGGCCATTCAGGACTGACAAAGGCAGTCTTTCATCATCCACTCAGCATGGCTCTCACACTTTAGTATGAAGACAGAAGGGGATGAAGAGAAAGAAAAGGAAAGTAGGAGAAGTAAAGACCATGCATTAGTTGAGGCAAGGGCTGAGGTCCAAGGCAGGGGTGATTCCCCTCATTAAAAATCAGTCACCATCATGATAACAACGGGCATTGGATTACAGAGGGAGGAGAGAAATTTCTCTTTCTAAAGTTATATTTTGGTAGCTGCAGATTCAGTACAATTTCTGCTGATTGCTCAGTGATAGTACAATGTTACCAAACTGGTACTAAGTATTGAAGTATTCATATTAGTTCAACAGGCCTAAAGTTCTGTGGTTAATTTATGATCAAGTTAAGATTCACTATCGCTACCAGACAGATTGAACACTATCTATATACAAATGATAAAATGAAAATCCTATACATGGGTTGTTAAATTCAGTAACCACTTATTTTTCCGACTTTGAGTTTAACAAAAGTTGCTAACGGACTTTTTAAATACTTTGTGGAAATACATTTAAAGAACATATGAAGATGATTCGCCTTTTGAACATGTTTGGAAAGGCAGATGGACAAAGCAAACAGCCAAAGGCTTGATTAAAAAATAATAAAAATAATAGTCAATGCAGTACTGACAACTGAAAAAAATATGTTCTTGTCTATAAGCTTTAGGAAGTAGCTAAATAATAATAATAAAAAAAAACATTTCTAAAAGTATGACTTCTTTGAATGGACTTAAAAACAACAAATCTATACATGAATATAAAACAATCAGTATTATCCAAACAAAGCACAATATAAAAAAAGAAGGGAAATGAAAACAAATATAAAAAAGTCTATATATTTACAAATTTACACATCAATTTACAGTGAGCACAATAGAAAAACAAGGATTTCCCCTTGTTCTTGACTTAAA
>NC_091576.1:8153389-8160889 GCF_042767895.1 Penaeus vannamei
CAAATGTCATTGAATTGAGTCATAGAACTTCTGGTAATTCTTGCAGGTTGATAAAAATCAGGTAAAATCTTATAGAGGGGATGTGAATTATCGGTTACAATCTTGTATAAAACTGAAAGAGCCCCAATAACTCTATGATGTCCAATGTCCAAATTTAAGTCAGACAGGAGAAATTTAAAAGAATTAAAAGAACAATCAAGCAGTCTTAAGTGTGAGTCTGCAGCAGATAACCACACAGAAGAACAATACTCAAAATGTTAAAATCCTTTCAATCTACTGGAAGAAAGGATGAAACTTCAACAACCACGAATATCTCAAAGAAAAAAAGAATCTACAGAAAGTTTTCTTTCAAAATTGAGGAAATACTTTGCACCCAATCCATAAACCTCAATAAGCTAATCTTGCAAGATTGAACAAGCAAGATGTCTTAAGATAAACAACTAATATTACATACCTTTTTCTTCATGGTATAAATCCCACATATTCAGAAGATCTTGCATATAACAACCCTGGACACACCAAGAGTTTAGCACATTTACAAAGTTTTCAGTCCAATTCGACTCATTTTCAGACTTTCTTAAATTGCTCAGTTCCCTGCAAGTTTCATAATGAAATTAAATTATTATGATGAAATTAAATTATGGTATGTATACACAAAATTTCAAATTCCAATAAGATCAGGTATATGTAGTTTGTAAGTATCTATCTAAGGTTTGTTGGTTTTGACTCAAAAAACAGAATTTGGCTTACAGAGATATGACAATTTCAGAGACAATTTCCCCAAACTTCTTCTGTGGTTCCCCATTAACTTCAAAATCTCCTTCGATGGGCATGATTTTGAGAACAGTTGCCCCTTCAAGGTTGCTTGGGTTTGGCCGTGTCATAAAAACTTCTCCATATACACCCTCTCCAATCTTCTTACAACTGACAAGACGGCTGCAGGGAAAATTTAATAATTTGTCACATGAATGCTCTCTGTAATAAGTTACACAATATTGTCTATATACACTGCTACTTTTGCTAAAGGTCTAAATATTATGATACTTAAAAATGATAGACTTCATAGCTAACAGTACTTGTAGTTTATATCAAGACACTAATCTTGTTAAAGAAAGGCAAATCCCTCAGAATCTTTCAGAAAATTAGCCAAGTATCAACGCACATATCTCTAAATAGAAAACTTAACCTCAAAATCTCCACTGCTAAATAGTCTTATCTACATTGGTTTTAATCATATCTTATTTATCAACAAGCTGGGGAGTAAGGATCAGCTGAGGAATTGCATTTATTAGGAGTTAACAAAAGTCCCTTTTTTAAAAGGAATTATGTACTCAAACTCTGACAACTGAATTACTTTTTTTAATGATTACCTCTCTGTGAAACACTCATCGATGGGGACTGGAGTAACTTGACTGCACAGCTTGAGAACATACTCCCTGGGGTCAGAGGGTATGGCAGGCTCAGTGGTATCAATGCTGACCACTGTATGGAAGCTTGTGTGTTGTGAAGAATGCAAATCCACTTCATGTGCAATTCCCATCTGATGTATACGTCTACCTGAAGGAGAAATATATACAACTAATACATGCAATTCCAGTTAATCCGCTTTTTCATCACTGATAATTTGTGTATGCATAGGTAATAGCACTTGACTCTTCTGTTGTAAAAAAAGCTAAACTATAAAATCATTTAGAGATAAAATAAGAACGAGTATTCTTGAAGGTTGTGTGCACTGCTGATAAGAATTATAATTCTAATGAACCAAAGGGGGGTGGGATATTGGCAGAAGGCTAAGGTGATGAGAACATGCAGTCATGAGAATTTCAGCTGAGGGTCTGGGTCATAGGAATGACTTACCATGACTACAAAAAGCTTTTGGACAGTGGCTATACTTAGAACGCATTTAGGAAGGGGCTCTTGTATTATTTCCATCGGTAAACAAGTGTAGAATATACCATCTGACAACTATAAGTGGAAGAGTGCTGGTTGCTAAGAGACCACTGTTTCTATGCTTAGAAATCCAATCACAGCCATCATAAGAGGCAGTGCAGGGTGTATGACAACAAATTGAATATTACAAAATATAAACGAATGATACAAACAACAAATAGTTACTTTTTGTTAATGTTATTACATAGATTACAGATTCCCTAGAGAGATGATATGCAAGGAAAACATTCTATTACCATCTTGATAAAGCATATCAAACGACAAATAACATTGTGAAGGGAAGGTAGGAAGCCGTGACCATAAACGAGTGCTTTATGTGCACCCACTGGCTTACAAGCCACACACCAGGAAGTCACCAGTCAAGTAAGCCTAATGCCTTGATTTTAAGGGCCATGTGTGGGCAGTGAAGCACCCACATCCAGTGGAATTTAGCTCCCAGACTCATTAATGGAGAATGCCTAATACAAACCCACCAAAAGATAAGTTTACAATTTGTTTTGAGGCTAGGTAAGGTGGAAATATTAAAAAGAAATAAAATGGTAAATGTGCAGCTGATATTGGGCTTCCTTCTTCAATTTATTTTTGGAAAATATTGAAATGTCAAAGAAAATTCTCAGCCACTCTAACAGTATTCAGCAGGCTTTTGGTGGACTATCACAGGAAAATATGGAAAAATAAACATGCTATGACTATTTTCCTGACCCCTTACACATTTTAAGTTATTTGTAATAAGCTGCCTGGCATATCCACTGCCATGTACTTTCAAGTGTACATATGTGTAGTTTGTGGGGAGCTGTTGTTTCTGTTACAGGCCTATCAAAATACTTTCACTACACACATTATGTAGATCATACTTGTGACTACATTTATATCACCTGAAACACAGCTAGTACTAACAAAATATATTTAATAAATTTACATTTTAAAAGATACAAACTACAATAAAACGATTACACACAATGATAGCAATAATGCTACTACAATAACTTACTCATATCCAGCGGAATTGCTGATATCCGCCCCCCAGTTCTTCGTCTGTGGCCATCAGACACAAAATGTACTGTTTGACGACGGATGCCTAGAATAAAAAGTTCCTTAATAATACAATACATGGTTAATGGTTGAAACAAATAATTATCCTAGACATCTAAGGTCATATAGCACTTTGGTAAAATATTGTGGTGAAAAGGGTAAATGAGTTAACGATTAGTATATAAAGCATTAAATGTCAAAGGTTATAGTGTTATAGGATAGTATGATAGGGAAAAGGGTAAAGAGGGGGTGGAAATGATGTAAATCGGACATTAATAAAGGGTAGGTAGGGGTATAGGGCGATTGGATGGAATGAGGTGTAATTGTTGTTGGGGAAGTTACAGTAACATTTCTTTAAGGAAAAACAGGTAAAAGAGCTGTTATGAAGAAAGAAAGAGGGGTAGGGGGAACTTGCAGGGGAGGAGGATGGATATCAGCAAATACTTTGAGTATAGAGGGACTGAGAATAGAGGGATTGGAAAGTTAATGAGGGAGCTGAACATTTTTTGGGGTCATGTCTGGGAATTTTTGGATGTCTTCAAGAGTTTCTGGAGGGGATTTGGGAAGGGAGGTCTGAGAAACAAAGGATCTCTTGTGAGGAGAAGAGGGGATAGATGTTCAAGGAGCATATTGAGAAGGAGGGTGTAGGAGAGGGTGTGGAAGGCAAAGATAGAGTAGAATGTTTAGGTTGTAGGGGGAGGAAGGGTAGGCATCAGAGAAGTGTTAAGAGATTATAGTATCTTGATTTAGAATGGAAAAGGGATTTGACTGAGGGATAGGAAAAGTAGAAGTAGGATGGTTCAGGGTAGAGGGAAGACATCTGGGTGAGATGCAGAAACATCTTGTGGAAATTGTGTGTGTGTGGGGGGGGGGGGGTACAGAGCAAAGGACTGATTTGGAATAGGTAGAGAGAAAAGCCTCATCATTGTGAATCTCAGTTTGTATCTGAGAACTGATATCTCACATTCATGCTTATGGGCATGGCAGCTCTTAAAAAACACATTATGGGAGTCAACTCAGTTGGCACATGTAAGTGCATATATACTGCCCACTATGTGCCCAGGTTGGGCACATAGAGGTCAGTGGTCTGTTGAGTGACAGTGTTGAGTTAGGTGGCCAAAATGTCAATATTTCTGACTGATGAGGAAGGGCTTGATATGGTAGGACATGGTAGGTCAATCTACCAATATAAATGTCTGTGGAAGCTAATCTTGGCAATATTGACATGGGACTTGTGCTGGCCTCTGGGAGGAACAGTGTAGCACTGTACTGCTACTGCATCATAAGCAATAAGGCAGGTAAGTAGGTCATTTTCACAATCTGACCAGTTCTTGTCATATATGGGACAATTAGTTGGGGGATAGAAACAGTTCCAGTTAAAGTATTAAGAGAGAGGTGAGGTCCGGCAGGAATGGGTTTACCAGTAAGGTCAGTTAGGGTAGCCAGTGCACAAATTTGTGATTCTGATGTTACTGATCTTCTACTACAGTAGAAGATGGAGAAGAGAATGTTGGCAAAGAAGAAGGGTGCATTCTGGAGGTTGAGTAATAACCTGAGTTGGTTGTTTCAGAATGGATAGAATTGTCAATAAATGTCAAGGAGGGGGTATTAGTATCAGTGGTGAGAGCCATGGACAAAGGAGGGGCAGGATTTGGAAAACCATCAAATTCCAAATCAGACCAGCTAGTTGATGAAGGGGTATGCCTTAATACCTTTATTAAGGGTAATGAATCTTCATTACTGGCCATGGCGAGTCTGAATAAAACAGGCAAATGAAGCGGTCTACCCTCAAGGTCCCTATAAGGTATAAGGGGTAGACAATTAACCAAGGGAATACAGTGCCAATGGCTCCCAGAGGCCATTCATGACTGTCATAAAGCCAGCGTTTCATCCTTTCTGCACGGCTCTCACACCTAAGGAATGGGACAGAAGAAGGGGATGAAGATACAGAAGAGGCAAGGAGAAGAGGAAAGACTAAACAAAATTAGATGAGGTGAGGGCTGAAGTCCAAGGCTCCAGTCTCCTAAGATCCCCAACAACAACAGTGAGCAAGGTATTGGGAGGGAAAGTATAACAAAATGACTCCTTTCTCTCTTTCTATAATAAAACCTTCAAAGACAGGGAACCATTTCTTCCCTGACCGAACAAATTGAATCTACAGGAAATAATGAATCAAACAAAAAATGAAGTGGAAATAAAAAATACCTGTTTCATCCGGTCTGTGAGGGATCTGTAAAAGAAAAGAATCAAGAATATATTACATAAAATGACAATAATAAATCAATGGGTCCCTTCCTTTTCTCCTGACAAGATAAATGAATTCAAGTTAGGTTTACATTTTGACAGTGAAAGTGTGCTCTTCGAATGCTATCTAGTTTGTATTTGTCTGTATACTTCAGGGATGGATGAAGGAGAAAGAAGAGAGGAGGAAGAAAAGCATTTACACAATGCCATTCTTGAATTTTCAATACAGGCTATAAGAGTACACAAAATAATCTAAATATAATTTGACGTGTTTATATCTTACCTAAACTACATTAAAAAATGTTCGGACATGTATGCCTGCATATGAAGTGAAAATATGCTTCTTTACAGAAATGACTAGCATGTCATATACCATAAAAAAAAAATGTTATTTTCAAAATTTCAAATTTCAAAAGCTTTACAAAATGGAAAATTTACCTTTGCTGCAGCCATGCTAAGACAGGATCTTCTCCAGCCCTTGCCACCCTTCATGGGAATCATACACTGTACTTTCACACTTCTGCATACATCTTCCAGTTCCTCTAACTCCAAAAGAGAATTCTCATAAATGCTGCTTTCAGCCAAGTGACAGGAATCTCCCCTGGGTGGTGCTTGTTCTTGAGAATCTATACATTTTTCATTTGAACTTATTTGCTTTGCATTCTCAAGATCTCTATCAGTGACTTGTGGTTCCTCAAAACCAACTGGTTCTTCATTGTCTGCTTTTGAAATATTGGTATCTGAGGTATCAAATATGTCTTCACTTGCTTCTAGTTTACAGTACACCAACTGGTTACCTCTCCTTTCTTTCCTGGTCTGGAAGTCAGTAAATACTGTAGAATTTACTGACCCAAAACTCATTGCATTGGCCTCTAAACCCTGTACACTTTTAGCAGACATTCTGCTGAAGTCTTTCAGACTGAGTTCTTTGAGATCAGATTGATTCTGAACTCTACTTGTATTGATATAGTTTTCATTCTCACATTGAGACTTGGTTGCACTTTCATCCAAATTGTTCTTGCACAATCTTGCAGATTTCCTTCTCAATAACTTTGGAGATGACACAGATGTCTGTTGCTTCATGGCTAATAATCTTCCACTTCTTCTCTTCACCAGTGAATTTTCTGCCACAATGACACTACTTAAATCAGCATCTAACATGAACTGGAATGTGTTTTCTGCAGGCTCACAATGGCTATTTCTATTTGATGGATTCAAGGAAGCATTATCCTTCCTTTTTTTTCGAAGACTCAGCTTCTTAGGAGGTCTTCTTGGAATGACAAGTGAAGTGTCTGTGTCTGAAATCTCCAAGTGAATATGATGCTTTGCACGAACTCTCCCTTTAGATATCCTTTTTTGTCTCCCTATGACTAAAGACTTTTCTATGCTTGATAATAGATTTATAGAAGTACATTTAGTATTTTCTGGTGCTGCCACTACACTGTCCACTGAGGTATCATAATTTTTAGTCTGTCTGGGAGCTTTCAACCTGAGTCTAGTCAGAACTGGAGAAGGCTTAGCCCAAGATTTTTTAAGTGATAATTTTGAGCCTAATTGCTTTGTGTTTTTTCGATTTCTTTTGTACATGTGAGCTAAAGACCTTTCTAAAGTGGAGAGGTCTGCTGAAGATTCAAATTCATTTCTAATCTCAACAGCAGCTCCTTTCTTTTTTCTAGTAGTGACTTTATTTGTCAGCGTTCTAGCAGTGCCTACATTCCTTAAACCTATGACCTTGCTAAGTTCGACACTAATTTCTGGTTCACTATTTTCAGCATGACAAAAACTGTTTTTCTGCGCCTTTGCACTGTAATGAGTTGGTATAACTACCCCCTTGAATGGGCCACTCTCCAATTCCAAAGAACTATTATAAAACCTTTTTACTTCACTCTCACTATCTCTATAGTTTTCATTTTGATGGCATCTGGAAATGATTCCTATTGCTTCAGATGCCACAGCTGGTGAACTGTCTAAAGACTTACAATTTATTTCTGAGTTGCAGGTCTCATATCTGCTTTCTACAGATTGTTCACTTTGACCTTCATGATTTGAGTGGATGTTTGATTTAGATTTAAAAGACATTGGAGATTCAAAATTTGATGAATTACTAAGAGCAACAAGGTAGCTTTCCTTTGGCACTGGAGATACTAAGTGTTCAAGAGTTGGAGTTGATGGCATGCTCCATGTTTTCCCATTTTTTAACACCGCCTTCTGCCGGCTGATGTCTGCTGGAGTGCTTGTTATCACATCACCTTTATCACTGGACTTTCCCCTAAG
>NC_091576.1:8175889-8180889 GCF_042767895.1 Penaeus vannamei
CCTATGCCCTTTGCGGGTTAGGCCGAGGGCGCTGGCTAGTCCAGCGATTATCGCCATTATCATTATCCTTTTTATCACTGTTATCTGTGATTATAATCATTATTACTGTTGCTATCATTATGATCATTATCGTTATTATCATTATTATTATTATTATTATTGTTGTTATTTTTATTATGATTATTATTATCGTTATTATTATTATTGATATTATTATCATCATCACTATTAACATTATTATTATCATCATTATATTCATTATTGTTGTTATTATTATTTTTATTACTACCATCATCATTATTTTCATTATTTTTGTTGTTGTATTATTATCATTATCATTATCATTGTTGTTGTTATTCATGTTATTGTTGCTGTTTTTTTATACTAATACTTTTGTTTTAGTATGAGCATTGTTGTTATTACTATTTCATCCGTATTGTGATCATTGTATTATTACTATCATTCTTTTTATTATGATCATTATTATCATTACTATTACCATTATGTTATTATCATTTTGTCATTAATATTATCATAAACATTATCATTATCATTATTGTCGTTACCACTATCATCATTAGTATCATCATTATCATCATTAGTATCATTATCATCGTTATAATTTTCATTAACATTAGTAATAGTAACAGTATTAGTACTAAACGTACTGTCACTACAATTATCATCACAAATAAAGGCAATAGTATGTTAATAAAATCAATAACTATCACGGCGCAAAATAATCAAGGGAACGAAAATTGAAATCATTCATATAATTGTTACGGAGAAAAATAGGACATTCTGAACACACTTTCTCCTTGACAGTCTTAGCGGAAAATATTCCTTTACTTCTTTCCTGGAGAAATGCTATTGCTTGCTCTACTTCTTTTTAACCAGAAAGATCATTCCTGCTGACAATTTGGTCTTCCTAAAATGCTACAAACGAAGCGCTTTTCTGCCAAGGAAGTAATGCCAAGATTTTTAATATTCGAATCTTTGCGCTTCCTTTGTTTCATGACCTTTTCGTTTTCGTGCTGGTGTTTTTTTTTTTTCTTTTTTTTTATTGTCAATTTATTACGATGTTTTGATCACCGAGGGCCGTTTTGAAAAAAAAAAAAAAAAATCATCAACATGGTTTCATCTCTATTCACTCGTTTAAACATCAGGTATTTTATCTATGTATCACACAGGTGGATTAAAGTGCTGAGGCATTGTCACCCTTATGTAGGTCAACCATGAGTTATTTCCCCTCCCTCCCCCTCTCCCCTCCCCCACCCCCTTTCGCTCCCCCTCTCCCTTTCCCTTCCCCTCTCCCCTTCCTTCCTTCCCCCATCCCCCTTCGCTCCCCCTCTCCCTGTCCCCCTTCCCTCCCCCTCTCCCCCTAGCCTCCCCCATCACCCTAGCCTCCCCTCTCCCCTTCCCTCCCTCTTCCCCTTCTCCCCTAAGCCTCCTCCTCTCCCCTTCCCTCCCCCTCCCAATTCCTCAAATGCTGCAGTGCCACAGTGCCTGCCAATCGTATCATTGTAGTTTATTTTATCGCATTTACTTGTTTCTCTATTCATGCATTCATCCATTTATTACAAAGAACAATTGGACAACAAATCCGTCACACACAGAAAAGATCGCAAGCCACTTAAATCCATTTCCATTTAAAAATCCAACAAAAATATCATGTTTTTTTTTTCTTCAATTTGTTTTCCTTTTTTTGGGGGGGGGGGGAGTTGCAGCAAGACTGCCATTGCATACGTGCACGTGTTCAGTGCCTCAGCAACAACGCACCTGGCAGACTTTCACAACTAAATTCAATGTATTCAGTGGGCTTTCCTCCTACATCTCAGGCACAATTTACGAAATGTATCCAGCTTAGTATGATCGATTAGAATAGCCATTTTGATGATGTAGATAACATTAATAGTAGTGTGATAATAATGATAGAAAATAACGAAAATTATGATAATGATGATAGCAATTGTGGCAATAGTACCAGTAGCAGCAGTAGCATCCTCACCGCCATCATTTATTTATTTATGCGTGTGTATGTATATATGTATGCATATTCATATATGTATATATATTCTTTATATATATATATATATATATATATATATATATATATATATAATATATATATATATATATATATATATATATATATATATATATATATATATATATATATATATATATATATATATATATATATATATATATATATATATATATATATATATATATATATATATACAAAACACTTAAACCTATTCTTTTAAACCAACTCTTTTGACTAAGCAAAGGCTTAAGCTTTCAATTCCAGATCCAATCTTCTGAGAGGCTGAGTGAAAGACTCAAGGACCTTTGAAGCTTCAGAGAATGTACAGAAGGGTCACACTGTGTTTATAAAAGTAAGATTCTGTTATATTTGTAATAGGAATAGCTTTTCAGTGTCTCGCTCTCGCCCTCTCTCTATCTCTGTCTATCTCTATGTATCTATCTGTTTATCAGTCTTTATCTATTTATGTTTATCTTTTTCTATCTTAATCTATATATTTCTTTATCTATTTTATAT
Organism: Penaeus vannamei; assembly: GCF_042767895.1. Classification (NCBI taxonomy): domain Eukaryota; kingdom Metazoa; phylum Arthropoda; class Malacostraca; order Decapoda; family Penaeidae; genus Penaeus; species Penaeus vannamei. The sequence continues at coordinate 8,178,456 of NC_091576.1, forward strand.
TTGTGTATCCCCCTTTCTGTATTACTCTATCTCCATCTTAATCTGTCTTTCATTTTTTATCTATTTATATTTATCCATCTCGATCTATGTCTATATCTATCTGTCTGTTTTATCTATCTATATTCCTCTAGATATGTATCTATCTACATTTAGCTAACTCTTTCTTTTATATCTTTCTGTATCTTGATCTCCCCCTTCTATCTATTTATATATGTGTGTCTATCTCTATATATCTCTATCTCTATTTCTTTTTGACCGATCTATCTATCTACCCATTTATCTATTTGCTTCTGTTCATCTCTCTCTCTTTCTCTCTCTCTCTCTCCCTCTTTCTTTCTCGCTCTCTCGCGCTGATGGTTATGATTTAGTAAAGTAACAAAAGTAAAACTGTCCCTTTACTGTGTTTATTTTCAAGTGTCTAATACAATTATGTATAGTTTACACATAATATCCGGTTTTATGACACTTTGGCTCACACAGTTTAATGTTTAGGTCCTTAGGGGATTGTTTTCTAGATTCACGTAGTCATGAAGCAGATCCCGATGTCTCACGGATGTTGTGATGTTGCCGGCCAACTTCCCGGTTAAAAACTTTCTCTGACCTTCAAGGGAGGATATTTTCATCTAATTTAGGTCATCATCATATGAGGTGTAGTTTAGTCCAATTATGATACGTAATGCTCTTTTCTGGTTTTCTTTTTGTCAAAGGTAGTTGTGGAGGTCTACTTGGGATGCAACGAATGATTTTTATTTGGATACTACGCAACTTTTTTCGCACTTTGAAATTATTTTCAGGTTATCACTGAATCATTTAGGCCTTCATTGATAACTTCTTCTAAGAGATTCACCGCTACCACCAGTTGTCAACGTAAGAGTTGGGGTGTCTACGTAAGGGTTGGGGGAACGTGGAGGTGGTGGAAAATGAAAGGGGTCTTTGCTTGAGGGTTTATTGAGGAGGTAAAGGTATGACCCCTGAGAGTGACCCCCTGCCCTGAGTGCCGAAGCGAGGAGCGTGACCTCCTGTCCTGTGACTGCTCTGCTAGGTCTTGGTCTGCCTCTGGTGCCCTCTCCCCTCTTTGCCTGACGAGACGTCCTTATATCCAGCGACTCCTTGTCATGTTGACGGAGGTACCTGGTACCATATTCTTTGGGTGTCCATTCTTCTGGGCGTGACTAAGGGCTGAGTCGCCGGAACAGAATGTATTAGGCTGGCAAGGAAGGTGTGAACAAGTTTCCTCTGGACTGAGAGAGGAAGGCACAGCTTCCGTTTCGACCTTGGGCGGAAGTGTATTGTTAACACGGAACAATAATGGGCCGAAGACCGTAGCTTGAAGGACACCGTAGTAAAGTTCTCTCATCGGATGTTTGGTTACTTGCACAAGTCCTCTGGAGGTATTTAGGTTTTACTTCTGATAATCATAACAAGAGCGAGTGAATTATACAAAAGGTTATGTATCTAGCTATACTTGATATCTTACAGCACACTCTCATTGGCTAAACGTGCTATCATTGGTTCCGCCCCCTTTCTGGATCCTAACAATTTATGCAAAATTTTATCGTTTTTTTCAGTACATTTTCTTTGAAATTAATTTTGTAATAGCAAAGGCGATAAATATCGAAAAAGAAACGAAGAAGAAAAAATTAGTGTAAGCAATACAAAAAGGTAATATGGCAGAGCTTAAGCTCAGAAGTTGCTAACTAGAATTTTCATCAAGATGGCTGTACCTGTTTAAAGATACCTTGCATTTCCCCCAGCCCTCGTGACATCCCAGGGAAATAATTTTATTTATCAAGGTGCAATGATCGATAAGGTCACGAGCTTTCCACAGGTCGATGGTGATGGTCACCTCCAGTTGTCTACATTTTATGTCAAGTATTTGTTAAAGTTAATCAGGTAGTGGACTGTGGAGTTTTATTTGAAATATTCGAGCTGGCGATGATCTAATTTTGGGGTTAATGGCTCCCATAATTTCTTAGCAATTTTGAGTGTGTCCTTGTCTGTCTCTCGCTGTAAATTTACATATATATCAGGAGTGTCAGATATTGCAATTATCATCTTGCCGGCCAACAAAGACATGCTTGGCGTTATTATAACTTTCTGATATTACATACCTGCATCTAGTAATTATTTTCCTCATTACGTCGTATATGGTGACATTAGTGGTTAAGTGTATATTTATATGCAATAGTCATAGGCAGTTTATTGTACAGCTTGATCTTATTTTCAAAATTTCGAGGTCTTCAGATGAATTACAATGGCCAATAATAATAACTAGAATTATCATTATTGATGATAATAATTGTAATTTAGAAAAATATGAATTCAAACACTGCATTTATATGTTTAAAACAATTGATTTGTTAATGTTGCATACAAACATGCAAATGGCCGGTCTGTTTAGATTAATCGCATCTATCTTTATGTCTGTCTACCT
>NC_091576.1:8188389-8203389 GCF_042767895.1 Penaeus vannamei
GGACAAACACGCTGACTACAATCTCTGGTCTGATAACCTTACTAGTCTTTGTTGGGAGAATTATGTTGCCACGCGAAATACAGCAACTAATGTTTATAAGGCTAAATCTGAAAACACTGCTCATTTGAAAGAAATTCTCTCAGAAGCCTCACAGCCTCATAAATGGTGGTCAACACTTAAAGCATCTCTGTTTTGTCTGAAGTCCTCCATTCCTCTCTTAATCAAACCTGATGGTAGTATTACATACAATCCGTTTGAGAAAGCTACCTTGTTTGCAGATTAATTTATATCAAAACAAAGATATTGAACTTCCTCCATCATGTCACCCTTTGCCATGCTTTAATTTATTTGCTTTCAGGTCCTCTGAAATCAATTATCTGTTATCAGAATTAGATGAATATGGTTGAGTAGACCCTAATGGCTTGATTCCTTTGATTTTAAAAAGACTAAATGGTCAATTAGCTCCCAAATTAGCCGTAATCCTATGCCTTTTAGTTCATAAAGGGTCATTTGGTAATATTAACCCTATTTCCAAGGGCCCACTACAGTCTTCACCTACTGAATATGGTCCCATTTCAATTACTCCAATTTTATCCAAGGTATTTGAACGTTTGCTGGTCAAACCCCTCTGTACATATGGGCCTGTTTCTTCCAGATTTTAGAAAGGGACTCGGCTGCAATGATGCAATGCTTATGTTGGTGCATGATATGCAGTCTGCTTTAGCTAAGGGACATGTGTCTAGACTTGTCTTGCTGGATTTTAGTGCAGCTTTTGACACTGTTAATCACAAGGATTTAATTTTTAAGTTACAGATCTTTGGTGCTAGATACTTAATTTCAGAGGACCCGAAAGCAATTATTTTAACCGAATTTTTCCGTGTGTGTTCTGGGATTCCTCAGGGTAGTATTCTTGGCTTTTTGCTCTTTATTATATATACAAGCGATATGTGGTCTGGTATTACTAATAAAATGTTGGCATATGCTTATGATACTTCCCTCTATGCTGATATTCCTTCTCCGGTAATTAGGCAAATAGTAGCTGTCTCACTGGTGATGATTCAGTCGTGGCGCTCTCGGTGGGGCATAAAATTAAATCCTACTAAGTGTAAAGAAATGATTGTGAGGGTCTCGAACGCAGTTGCTTCAGTATCCAAGTCTACTGATTAATGGAGTCTGAATCACTTCAGTGGATAACCTGAACCTCTTAGGTGTAACCTTTAAGGGGACCGTCGAAAAAAAAAGCAGACGGTCCCCTTAATTCAAACTTTACTTTTGAATTGCATATTAGGAATATGGCTCGGGTAATTTCATCAAAGTTAGGCATCATTCGCAAGGGCAAGAAAATCTGTGAAGATGACAACATTACACGTAGGTGCTTCTATTCTTTTATTCTGCCTCATTTTGAGTATTGTTCTCTTGTATGGTTGTCTGCTGCAGACTCACACTTAACAGTGCTTAATCGTTTTTTTCAATTCCATTAAACTTCTCCTGTCTGACTTAAATTTGGACATTGGACATCGTAGATATATTGGGGCTCTTTTAGTCTTATAAGATTGTAACCGATAATTCACATCTCTATAAGTTTTTACCTGATTTTTATCAACCTGCAAGAAGTACCAGTAGCTCTATGACCCTCAATTCAATGACATTTGATGTAAGTCGATCTGTAGTGAGTGAAATGCTGGAGTTTCCCCTCGTATCCCCTCAGCGTACACGATGAGGGTCTCCTCTACGCGGCTGCCAGCCCCAAACACCCGTGGCTTCAGACGGATTCACTGAACTCTCCTCTTTGGACATGCTTTTCGCTGACAATCTATCTTCATCTACTCTCCCCTCTGACGCGACCCGGTTATTGTGTTAGCCCTTGATACCCTTGCAGTTTGCGGACAGTGGCCTCGCCATTATGGGTCTTCGGTCAAGGGCCGGTCACACAAGCGGTTTTACACCGATAAATCAACAGAAACTAGAACTTTTCCACTAACCCTAACTTCCAAGTCGACAATACCTCTGATGTAGAAGCGAACTATATGCATCGTTCACAAATCGAGGAAGTGGCTTGTCAAGAAAGAGTCTATGGTCTGCTTAGGAAAAAATACTCAACTGCGTTCCTAAAAACAATTATTTATATTAAAATCAATATAATTTTATCAACATATATTTTAATTTGTATATTTATATTTTCAAAGTGTGCTTATTAATTATCCACGGAAATTCATTTGAGCTACCGTGACGTCATCATTGTTTACAAGCGCGCATCTTCCAAGTTCCTCAAAGAAGCGTCTGTATTTTTTTTTGCCAAAATCACCTCAACATTAATATAGACGGCACTGTAGCATTGACGAAAAGAAGCATTATAGCACTCATCGAGAAGGTGAGGAAATTCCCGTGCATCTGGGACTTTTAATGCACAGATTTTAAGAAAAAGCTGAAGAGGGATTGCTATCATCGCATATGTGATTCCTTGAAGGCGGAAATTGTTGAGATGAAGGACCTCACTCCAGCAGGTTCACTGCCCTGATGTGTGCACACATATATGATACTTATTAGCATACCTAGACTAAAAGACCTAATATATTCCAGATCTTGCAAAGACTAAGTTCAATCACTTGAGGACCTGCCACCAAAGAGAACTTACAAAGATTGAAAATACACCTAGTGGATCAGGGGGCCAGCCAAACTCCAGATGGGAGCATTTTCAGTACTGCTCCTACATGCAGTCAACAGGGAATTTGTACCGAGGGAAAAGTAACTTGAAACTCCCTCCAAAAATAAGCAAGGTAAGACTTTTTTCTCTCACATTTATTTCAGAATTATAAGAAGTAATATTGTTTTAGTATATCAGTCTGAGAAGCTGAAGTAAAGGTTTTGTACTTCTGAAATCAGATTTTGTAATAATTTTATTTGTTAATAAGGAACTGTATATTTGTGTATACTTCTATCTTTAATATAATTTTAATATGTTGATTAATAGATTATTATGTGGGTTCTGATAGCAGGCTTTGATTAATTTCACATATATGTATACATGTATACATACATATATAAAAAAATATGCATGTATTCACACACACACACACACACACACACACACACACACACAAATATATATATATATATATATATATATATATATGTATGTATGTATGTATGTATGTATGTATGTATGTATGTATGTATGTATGTATGTATGTATGTATTATATATATATATATATATATATATATATATATATATATATATATGTATATATATGTATATATATATATATATATATATATGTATGTATGTATATGTATATGTATATATATATGTATATATATATACATATATACATATGTGTACGTTATATATATGTATACATATATATATATATATATATATATATATATATATATATATATATATATATATATATATATATATATATGTATACGTATATATATGTATATGTATATACATATGTGTACATATATATACATGTATATATATATATATATATATATATATATATATATATATATATATATATATATATATATATATCCCTATGCTGCCGGGTATGAAATTACTTGCTACCCGTCTTTCCGGGGAAAGAATTCAGCGCGCGTGCCCTGAAATTTTCAGGCCGCTCTGCCGGTGGTTTTACCGGGCATTGCTACTTTTATGTTTCTTCACTTCGGAGACACTTGTTTGTTCACTGGCTTGTTGTAGCCATATATGTCCTATGAAGGATATTATTGCCATATATTGTAGTACATACTCTATTCTACGAGTGTTTGTACCATATCAGTGCGAAAAGTCAGTAGTGTTTCTTCATGGAAAAGGAGAAACTGTGACAAAAATCGTATTTCTTTTTTTTCTCTGAAAGTGAAAGAAAACCTCAATATTTACAAATCATGCATGCTACTTCTGTCCTTTCACCCATGGAAGTCCTTGAAGCTCACTGTGGTGGCTGGTTTTTATCGAGAATTACTATTTCAGTGTTTTTGCACTTAGTATGAATGTTTGTCGTATTGTATGATATTATTGTCTTGTATTGTAGTATTTGCTCCATTTTAGGAGTGTTTGCATCATATTCAGTGTGTGTCTTCAAGGGGAAACGGAAACATTATAAAAAATATATACATTTATTATTTGGAATGAAACTATTTACAATATTTACAAGCCCTTGCCTTCAAGTGTGGAACTCCTTGAAGCAAGGAGAAGCACACAGGGAGATCTTGCAGCTTGCACACATTACCCTGGTCTCCTTCCTTCTTCGATGTACATTCCAGCAGTACGAACACCTCCAACACCTAAAAGGTGTGTCTGCTGGCATGTGTGTCTGCTGGTCGTCCTGCTTCTCTTGCTGCCACGGTGGAACTCTTCTGAACGTTCCCGGGCGTCCTCCCCACTGCAGAAGTCCGTGAACCAACTCCAGCCTGAAGTCCACCTGAGTGAGCTTCCCGCCGAGGACCCGGTGGACAGCCAGCGCATTGACGACTGTCATATCCAGTAGATTGAAGATCTTGTGCCACTTGATGGTTTTCCTTGCTGATGGATATGACCGCGCCAGCTGATCCGAGAGATCGACGCCCTTAATCCCGTTGTTGTAACTCACAACGACTTCGGGCTTCGACCTCTGTTCCCCTCGGCGGTTTGGAGGCAGGGTCACGATCCTGCTGGTGTGGGCGGTGGAGAGCATCGTGACAGCACGCTTGTCCACCCACTGAAGGCACATCATTCCAGTCGGTGTACTCTGGAAGTCGATTTGTCCCCGACTCGCCCGCAGGTCCGCTGGCATGCCCCTCCTGTTGTTATGGACTGTACCAACAGCGCTGGTCTTCCGGGCCTGCAGGTGGTTGAAGAGAGTCGGGGAGGAATACCACCTGTCAGTGTGCATCTCGTATCCCTTGTCGAAGAGATGTGCCTTCTCCAGCAGGTCTATGACGGCCTTCATACTCGCGGGACACTCCCCACGATCCTGTCCCGTGTAAATCTTGAAGGCCGACGTATACCCCGCCTCAGGACCGTCGAACGAGCAGAGCTTGTAGACCTTCATCCCTCTTCTTGCCCGCTTGCTTGGGTTGTACTGGACGGCATGATGGCGCCTCTTGAAAGCCCACAATCTCTCGTCGACGGTTATGGTCTTGTTAGGGATGAAGACCGTCCGGAAAGTCTCGTCCAAGACATCAAGGACGGGACGCACCTTCCAAAGACGGTCGTCCCCCTGTCTCTCCTCTTCGTTCTCAACGAAGTGGATGGCCGACGTCAGAGAATCAAATCTGTCTCGTGTCATCGTCTTCGGGAATATGGATGAAGCAAAATGGATGGACCAAAAGCCCCTCACTTGGCAATGGGACCGTAGCCCCATGAGAAACCTCAGTCCCAGGTAGGACCTGATCTCCTTTACGGTCGTGTCTTCCCACTCTTTCATGTGGGATGACGGCGTCACAAGATTCTAATGCGCATATCTGTGATTACAAGAAAAGACATTGTAAAAAATGTGTTCAAAATGGACAAATAGAATCCAAATAACCACACTTTCAAATCAGAACACAAGAAACAATGCCAGATGCTTACCGATTCGTTTCTTCGACGACCTCATCGTCGTTGGGAAGAAACAATTGAAGATCTCGAGCGGGCTTGACGACAGATCAAGACCCAGACCCTCCTGAACTCCTGGGTTCCCATGAAACTCAAAAGTCTTGGGCCGGTTCTCCTACTTCTGCCACAAGAAGGAATGCGACCCTGGGCCTGCGGCAGCAGCCTCAGCATGACGTCGAACGTACTCCGCGAGAGGCTCGTCGGAGTCCAACGACGTGTCCGCTGGGGCGATGTAATCGTCGTCCAAATCATCGACCAAATCGTCGTCTTCATCCTGGTCCTCGGGCTCAGACTCGGATTCCTCCCAATCCGAGTCGTTGCCGTCGAAACGGCCGGAGACTTCGACATCTGTAAACACAAAAGAAAAACATGAGTTCTCTGTAAAATAGTGATACCATGCTGAAATATAAAGTAATATCAAAAGAGCCGGGTATTTTCCCAATCAAAGAAAGCTAGAAAACTTACTAGAGCGATCACTATTCCTTGACAGTTTCAATGGGGGCGTGTAGTCGTCCTCTGAATCATCATCGACTCCCTCGTCGGCGGATGATTGAAAAAGATACAAACACGGATCAGGAGCATTCGAGGAAGGCTCCTCGAGGTCGAAGGCTGAGGATCATCAACCATCTCCTCCTCGTCAAAAGACAATGATCGGACGGCTGGTGAGTTCCTCAGCCTTCGAGAGCGCACACAAGAAAGCTGGCGAGACATGGCTGGCAAGTGATTTTCCTTGCCCTCTGCTTAACCTTTTATACAATTTTTTTCAGGTTTCCAGCCAATCAGTACTCGCCAAAGCATTCCACGTCAGGTCACGTGATTCACGTGACAGGTAACGTGGCGGGAATGTTTGAAAAACGCAGGAATCATTCTTCTTTGCTTTCTCCCATTTTTATTCTCTCTCTCTCTGTCTCTTTCTATCTCTCTCTGTCTCTTTCTCTCTCTCTCTGTCTCTTTCTCTTTCTTTCTCTCACTCGCTGTTTCTTTCTTTCTCTCGCTCTCTGTTTCTTTCGTTCTCTCGCTCTCTGTCTCTCTCTCTCTCTCTCTCTCTCTCTCTCTCTCTCTCTCTCTATATATATATATATATATATATATATATATATATATATATATACCTCCTCTCCCTCCATCTTCCAATCCCCCATTTCTTCCCTTCAATATTTTTTTCTGTCAGGTCACGTGACTATTCACGTGGCAAGAGCGCGGGAATGCTTGAAAAACGTGGGAATCATTCTTCTTTTCTTTCTGCCATTTTTATTCTCTCTGTGTCTCTCTTTCTTGCTCTCTCTCTCTCTTTGTATGTCTCTCTCTCTCTCTTTGTACAGTCGACAGGAAAGGCCGCTCTGTCACAGCCCACCAAGCGGGAAGGCCGGTTCCTTCAGCTCCTCGCGTAGGCCCGCCATGCAGCACATCCATGAAGCGGACCTCACAAACTTCCTCTTCGACGGGTGTCCCTGGCCAGGATGGGGGGTCGCGGCCGCAGCGATTCCGCCAGCCAAGCAACTCCACTAGCCGCTCGGCCAAGCCCGCCTCCGCCAGCCGCTCGGGCAGGCCCGCTAGGCAGCCCGCTAGGCAGCCGGAAGCTTACACTCTCAAATAAACGAAAACGCACACAGACCTACACGCACATACATGAAAACGCACACAGACTTACAAACACACACACACACGCATACACACACACACACACACACACACACACATACACACACATATATATATAATATATATATATATATATATATATATATATATATATATGTATATGTATATGTATATATACATGTATATGTATATATATATGTATATATACATACATATAAGAGATGCCATTGAAGGTGTTACTCTTGATCAAGTAAAGGTGTTCCTGGACTCCTCTAGAGGTTTGAATACTTCTTCCTCACCATCACCACTGCCAGTGATATCACTATTGCCGCCCCCACCACTACCAGTGATTCTATCTGGTTCTCAGCGACTGTCATCACCACCAATGCTTTCTTCCACACCATGTAGAAGAAAAGTAGGTGGCGAGCACAATAAAAAAAAAGCAACAAGTGTGTTGGATAATGTTACAAGAATTCAAGAACTTGTAGAAAAAGAACATGAAATGCAGAGAGCAAAACAAGCGGTTATCTTAAGGATTTTGTATTTTATTGTTTTTTGCATTTATAGTTTGTAAGATGTGATTTTATTTTTCTTAGATTTATAATTGTAGTCTAAGAACTCTTTATGCTCATTCCTGTGATAAATAGTACATATATTTATCTCTATATATATATATACATACATACTCAAATTTACATATACCAGCAATTACTTTTCAGTGCATTAGCTCATATTTTCCATTTTTTAATGTGCTTTTGTATTACGTCAGCATGTATTGTTGCAATAAATTGTGTTTTTATATCAAGTTTTAATACCCACGTCAGTTTTATATGTCATATTTATGAATAACAGTCACTCTGAATCTTGGTTTTCATATGGACTTTACTGAATTTTTTAGACTGAGAAGATACAAAATATTTCCTCATGCAATTTATTCTTCAAATTCTTTAAAAATCTTGGCTTAAGAAATGCTCTTGATAAAAATATTTAGACATATTTTGCAAACTACAATTGTATCTTACTAGTATGAGAAGATACATAATCCCAATATAATATTTCCTCGTGCAATTTATTGTGTAAATTTCTTAAAATTTGCTCATCATGAAATGCTTGTGATAAGAGGAATATATATCTATTTCACAAACCATTATTTGTAGAGGAATAAACATACAAATATTTTACAAACCATTATTTGTGTTTTTCTAGAATACATTGATTAAAGGAAAATATTCACACACACACACACACACAAACTATTTAGAATTATGAAACAAAATGTATAAAATTCATTTGATAAAAGTAATTCCTTACATATAAAACATAATCCTATAAAATGTGTAGATATAAGATATGTATATACAAAATGTACACACTAGTGCATTAAAGACATATCTCTCACAGACTCGTGCATTAAAGACATATCTCACACACACTAGTGCATTTGAGACATATCTAACTGCCATGAGACCTTCCCTTCATTATTGAAATATCTCTAATTTTTCTCTCACAGCCTTGGCTTCACTAGAATGTCCTCTCCCAAACACTTGCAGCTGTTCCAAGGCTCCATGGGGTAAAATTTGCCACTGTCCTGGTAGAAAACTGTTTTTTTTTCCAAATCCTCTCTAACAAGTTGTTCCTGAGGCTCACTCTGTTTTGCACATAAAAATTATAGAGTGCAACTGTGCAAAGTATTATGTCTTCCATATTTTTAGGAGTCGTATAAATTGGCTGTTTGAATATCCTAAATTTTGCTGAGAGTATTTCAAAGGCATTTTAGGAAACACGCCTTGCACGCGACAACCGATAATTAAACACTCTTTGTTCAACACTCTGGTCTTTTCCAGGATAAGGCTTCATCATGTATGATTTTAGGGGAAAGACATCATTACCCACAATCATGTAGGGGCACTAAATATTGGTGAATGGCAGAGGAGCTTGTCTTGGAACATTAAAAAATCCAGTATACATGGCTTCATGCAGAGGACACATCCCGTACCCCTGCATCACTTGCTCTACCAAGAGACCCTACATGAATAAAAATAAATCTATAGTCCGCATCTACCATAGCTAACATTATCATACTGTTTTGGCCTTTGTAGTCATAGTACTCAGAACCGGATTTTGCAGGTTTGGCAATCAAAACCCTCTTGCCGTCAATTGCACCTATGCAGTTGGGGAAATTCCAACGGGTGAAAAACTTGTGTGTCATTCCTCTGAAGTACTTGGAACCTTCAGATATATTGGCTCGAGTACTTGATAAAGTGCCTGGCAAACCGATGGTATGATACTCGAGATGAAATAATGGCTAATGCGGAATTGAAAGGCCAATGAGCGTCGAGACTCGCCTGCAAAGATAAAGTGAAATAAAATTAAAAATTCACGTCTTTTACATTAAAACATCCTTACAATAAATTACAGTATACTGTAAATTACAAATATAGGGACTAAACATTTACTATATATATAAATATGTGTGTGTGTGTAACATAACACATATGCAAATATCAAAGCATTAAAATTGCATCAAACTTAGGGTTTTATCTAACGTATTGCAGTTTTTGCTACTTTTCCCAATAATACTGTCTTTAATCTATGCCCTGTAGTCAATTACAGTGTGTACATGTTATAATTTATCATTAAGGTCCGTAAATAAGTAGAGATTGACTGGAATTGCTGATCAGTTTTTAAAGCTCACTCTATGCTCCTTTTGAAGATTATAAAAAATACTGTAATGTTTATTATTCCTCATCATTCAGGGTTTTACTGCACTTCATGAAAGTCTTTATGTTTTAATCTATATTCAGAGACTGAATACTGGGTTTGATAACTATAATTTTCATTCTTCAAGATTAATTCTTATCTGTAGCAAGGTATCAAAGAGTCACAGCTAATCGTTCTTCTGGAGTTACTGCCTTCCTCATATTTGTATCACTTTTGCAAATGAGAGGCATCACTAGTTGTAGTAATTCACAAAAACAATTTCTTGTCATCCTCATGAAGTCATGGTAGCCTTGGTGGTCCTCCAAATAGAGTTCCTGAAGCAGAGTATGGTATAAATTTCTTCCATTTCTTCTCTGCAGCCAAAAATGAACCCACATACGCCGTTTACGTAACCTTTCAGCCTCCATTGTAGCTGCAGATGACAAAATACTTAAGAGGAGGATCACGCAGGAAATCCTCGTGGATGACATGTTTGTCGCTGACATCACGCGCATATGCGATGGTTCTTTTTGCAAGTTGGGAAACCGCAGACAAATCGTTCCGGCTACAGGATCATATCACAAACTGGTTGTTGAAAAAAGTGCTCGTGTGATTCGTGGAACCAATGTACAAATTTTTCAAATGTCTGATTTTTCCTTCCACCTAACCAATCCAATGTCCAAATTTTACCGTCCAAGAATCATGTGTCTGATTTTTCCCTCCACCTAACCTAACCTAACCAATGGTCAAATTCTTCAAAGGTTGAGCAGTGAATACTGTCAAATGTCTGTATTTTCCCTCCACCTAACCTAACCTAACCAATTTCCTTATTTTTCAAACGTTGAAGAATGAACACTATCAAATGTCTGTATTTTCCCTCCACCTAACCTAACCTAACCAATTTCCTTATTTTTCAAACGTTGAAGAATGAACACTGTCAAATGTCTGATTTTGCCCTTCACCTAAACTAACCAATGTCCAGATTTTTTCAAAGTATGAAAAATGAATACTGTCAAAGGTCCAAAAATCAAATGTCTGATTTTTCCCTCCACCTAACCTATCCAATGTCCAAATTCTTCAAAGGTCCAAGAATCAAATGTCTGATTTTTCCCTACACCTAACCTAACGTAACCAATGTCCAAGTTTTTCAAATGTCCAAGAATCAAATGTCTGATTTTTCCCTCCAATGTAACCAATGTCCAAAATTTTCAAAGTTAGTAAAATTAATACTGTCAAATGTCTGATTTTTCCCTCCACCTAACCTAACGTATCCAATGTCCAAATTCTTCAAAGGTCCAAAATTCAAATGTCTGATTTTTCCCTCTACCTAACCCAACCTATCCAATGTCCAAATTTTTCAAAGTTTGAAAAATTAATACTGCCAAATGTCTGATTTTTCCCTCCAATGTAACCTAACCTAACCTAACTAATGTCGAGATTTTTCAAAGGTTGAAGAATGAATACTGTTAAATATCTGATTTTTCCCTCCACCTAACCTAACTTACTCAATGTCCAAAAATTTCAAATGTCCAAGAATCAAATGTCTGATTTTTCCCTCCACCTAACCTGACTTACTCAATATCAAAATTTTCCAAATGTCCAAGAATCAAATGTCTGATTTTTCCCTCCACCTACCGTAACGTAACCTAACCTATCCAATGTCCAATTTTTTTAAAGGTCCAAGAATCAAATGTCTGATTTTTCCCTCTACCTAATCTAACGTAAGGAATGTCCATTTTTTTTTTTTTTTTTTTTTTGAAAAATGAATAATGTCACATGTCTGATTTTTCCCTCCACCTAACCTGACCTATTCAATGTCCAAATTTTTTAAAGGTCCAAGAATGAAATGTCCAAATTTTTCAAAGGTTTAAGAATGAATACTATCAAATATCTGATTTTTCCTTCACCCTAACCTAACCTATTCAATGTCCAAAATTTTAAAATGTCTAAGAATCAAATTTGATATTCCCTCCACCTAACCTAACCTATCCAATGCCCAAAATTTTCAAAGTTTGAAAAATGAATACTGTCAAATGTCTGATTTTTCCCTCCACCTAACCTAATGTAACCAATTTCAAAATTTTTGAGTTTGAAAAATGAATACTATCAAATGTCCAAGAATCAAATGTCTGATTTTTCCCTCCACCTAACCTAACGAAACCAATGTCCAAATTTTTCAAAGGTTGAAAAATGAATACTTTTAAATGTCTAATTTTTCCCTCCACCTAACCTAACCTAACCAATGTCCAAATTGTTTTAAAGGTTGAAAAATGAATACTGTCAAAAGTCTGATTTTTCCCTCCACCTAACCTAACCTATCCAATGTTCAAAATTTTCAGATGTCCAAGAATCAAATGTCTGATTTTTCCCTCCACCTAACCTAACGAAACCAATGTCCAAATTTTTCAAAGGTTGAAGAATGAATACTGTTAAATGTCTAATTTTTCCCTTCACCTAACCTAACCTAACCAATGTCCAAATTTTTCATAGGTTTAAGAATGAATACTGTCAAATATCTGATTTTTGCCTCCACCTAACCTAACCTATCCAGTGTCCAAATTTTTCAAAGGTCCAAGAATGGAATGTCTGATTTTTTCCTCCACCTAACCTAACCTAACCAATATCCAAATTTATCAAATGTCCAAGAATCAAATGTCTGATAACCTAACGTAACCAATTTCCAATTTTTTAAAAGTTTGAAAAAATGAATACTCTCAAATGTTTGATTTTTTCCTCCACTTAACCTAACCTATCAATGTTCAAAAATTTGAAATGTACAAGAATTAATTGTCTGATTTTTCCCCACACCTAACCTAACTAACCCAATTTCCAAATTTTTCAAATGTCCAAGTATCTAATGTCTGATTTCTTCCTCCACCTAACCTAATGTAACCAATGTCCAAATTTTTCAAAATGAATACTGTTAAGTGTCTGATTTTTCCCTCCACCTAACCTAACCTATTCAATGTCCAAATTCTTCAAAGGTTCAAGAATCAAATGTCTGATTTTTCCCACAACTAACCTAATGTAACCAATGTCCAAATTTTTCAAAGGTTTAAGAATGAATACTATCAAATATCTGATTTTTCCTCACCCTAACGTAACCTATTCAATGTCCAAAATTTTCAAATGTCTAAGAATCAAATGTTGGATTTTTCCCTCCACCTAACCTAACCTAACCAATGTCAATAATATTAATAGGTTGACGAATGAATACTGTCAAATGTCCAAAAATCAAATAACTGATTTTTCCCTCCACCTAACCTAACTTATCCAATATCCAAATTCATCATAGGTCCAAGAATCAAATGTCTGATTTTTCCCTCCACCTAACCTAACGTAACCAATGTCCAATTTTTTCAAAGTTTGAAAAATGAATACTGTCAAAGGTCCACGAATCAAATGTCTGATTTTTGCCTCCACCTAACCTAACCTATCCATTTTTTTTTTTTTTTTTTTTTAAGTTTTAAGAATGAATACTGTCAAATATCTGATTTTCCCCTCCACCTAACTTAACCTAACCATTGTCCAAATTTTTCAAAGGTCCAAGAATCAAATGTCTGATTTTTCCCTACACCTAACCTAACGAAACCAATGTCCAAATTTTTCTGTTTCAAAATTGAAAAATCAACTGTCAAATTTCTGATTTTTCTCTCCACCTAACCTAACATATCCAATGTCCAAATTTTTCATATGTCCAAGAGTCATATGTCTGATTTTCCCCTCCACTTAACCTAACTTACCCAATATTCAAATTTTCCAAATGTCCAAAAATCAAATGTCTGATTTTTTCCTCCATCTAACCTAACCTATCCAATGTACAATTTTTCCAAATGTCAAAGAATCAAATTTCGGATTTTTCTCTCCACCTAACCTAACCTATTCAATGTTCAAAAATGTCAAAGGTTTAGGAATAAAAATTGTCATATGTCTGATTTTTCCCTCCAACTAACCTAATCTATCCAATGACCAAAATTTTCAAATGTCCAAGAATCAAATGTCTGATTTTTCCCTCCACCTAACCTAGCGTAACCAATGTCCAAATTTTTCAAATGTCCAAGAATCAAATATCTGATTTTTCCCTCCACCTACCGTAACGTAACCTAACCTATCCAATGTCCAAATTTTTTAAAGGTCCAAGAATCAAATGTCTGATTTTTCCCTCTACCTAATCTAACGTAAGGAATGTCCATTTTTTTTTTTTGGTTTGAAAAATGAATAATGTCACATGAAATGTCTGATTTTTCCCTCAACTAACCTATTGTAGCCAATGTCCAAATTTTTCAAAGGTTTAAGAATGAATACTATCAAATATCTGATTTTTCCTTCACCCTAACCTAACCTATCCAATGTCCAAATTTTTCAAAGTTTGAAAAATGAATACTGTCAAATGTCGGATTTTCCCCTCCACCTAACCTAACCTATCCAATTATAGGTCCAAGAATCAAAGGTTTAATTTTTCCCTACGGCTACGTTACGTTAGCTGCAATTTGGTGAGGTTAGGTTAGGTTAGGCTCAAATTTGACTAGGAGACTGCAAATTTCGTTTTCTCACATGAGCTTTATATTAAATCAGTTTAATCGAGCTTAGGTTATGGTAGCTGCAATTTGGTGAGGTTAGGTTAGGTTAGGTTAGGTTAGGCTCAAATTTGACCAGGAGATTCCAAATTTCGTTTTCTCACGTGAGCTTTATATTAAATCAGTTTAATCGGGGCTACGTTACGTTAGCTGCAATTTGGTGAGGTGAGGTTAGGTTAGGTTAGGTTAAGTTAGGCTCAAATTTGACCAGGAGACTCCAAATTTCGTTTTCTCACATGAGCTTTATATTAAATGAGTTTAATGGAGCTTAGGTAACGTTAGCTGCAATTTGGTGAGGTTAGGTTAGGTTAGGGTAGGTTAGGCTCAAATTTGACCAGGAGACTCCAAATTTCGTTTTCTCACATGAGCTTTATATTAAATCAGTTTAATCGAGCTTAGGTTACGTTAGCTGCAATTTGGTGAGGTTAGGTTAGGTTAGGTTAGGTTAGGCTCAAATTTGACCAGGAGACTCCAAATTTCGTTTTCTCACATGAGCTTTATAATAAATGAGTTTAATGGAGCTTAGGTTATGTTA
>NC_091576.1:8221916-8229416 GCF_042767895.1 Penaeus vannamei
GGGCAGTACCGGACGGTACTGGGCCGTACATGATGGCACCGAGCAGTGCCTTGCGGTATCGCACAGTGCCAGGCGGTACCCGGCAGTGCCAGGCGGTACCCGGCAGTGCCAGGCGGTACCCGGCAGTGCCAGGCGGTACCCGGCAGTGCCAGGCGGTACCCGGCAGTGCCAGGCGGTACCCGGCAGTGCCAGGCGGTACCCGGCAGTGCCAGGCGGTACCCGGCAGTGCCAGGCGGTACCCGGCAGTGCCAGGCGGTACCCGGCAGTGCCAGGCGGTACCCGGCAGTGCCAGGCGGTACCGGGCAGTGCTGAACGGTACCAGTTAGTATTGGGCCGTACCGGCCAGTGCCAGGCGGTACCCGGCAGTGCCAGGCGGTACCCGGCAGTGCCAGGCGGTACCGGCAGTGCCAGGCGGTACCCGGCAGTGCCAGGCAGTACCCGGCAGTGCCAGGCGGTACCCGGCAGTGCCAGGCGGTACCCGGCAGTGCCAGGCGGTACCCGGCAGTGCCAGGCGGTACCCGGCAGTGCCAGGCGGTACCCGGCAGTGCCAGGCGGTACCCGGCAGTGCCAGGCGGTACCCGGCAGTGCCAGGCGGTACCCGGCAGTGCCAGGCGGTACCCGGCAGTGCCAGGCGGTACCCGGCAGTGCCAGGCGGTACCCGGCAGTGCCAGGCGGTACCGGGCAGTACTGGACGGTACCAGTTAGTATTGGGCCGTACCGGCCAGTGCCAGGCGGTACTAGGGCAGTGCCGGGTGGTACCAGGCTGTACCGGACGGTAACTAGCAGTGCCAGGCAGTACCGGACGGTATTGGGCCTTACCGGACGGTACCAGTACCGGGCAGTACCGGACGGTATCTAGCAGTGCTGGACGGTACCCAGCAGTGCCGGACGGTACCGGGGATTACTGGATAGTACTGGGCAGTACCAGACGGTAGCGGGCAGTGCCGGATGGTAGCGGGCAATGACAGGCGGTACCGGGCAGTGCCCGGTGGGCCTTACCGGACGGTATCGGGCAGTACTGGGCCGTACCGGACGGTACCGGGCCGTACAAGACGTTACTAGGCAGTGCCAGGCGGTGCCGGAAGGTACCGGGCAGTGCTGAACTGTACCGGGCATTACCGGACGGTAACGGGCCGTGCCGGGTGGTATTGGGCAGTACTGGGCAGTATTTAGTATGAAATTCATGAGATAAAAAAATACAAATAATGCGCTTATAGCTACCGGGCAGTGTCGAGCGGTACCGGGCAGTGCCGAGCGGTAACGGGCAGTACCAGGCGGTACCGGGCAGTATTTAGTATGGCCAAAGCTGGTTGTTAATCTGTGATGCCAGAGACCAGGGTATGATCACTGTGGCCCAAAATAAACCCATCTGAATTTCTAGTTGGATACGAAGGAACTTTTAAGAGGGGAGCAAAGTGTGAATTTCGCCACTGAATCACGAAGAAACGAGGGTCAAGATGGTGCTACGTGGCTTCTCACTTGCCTATGATGTGGAGGTGATCACATCATACCCCCAGATCATAGAGGCTTCCAGAATGTCCAAGGGGAAGACCTGAACCAAGCAAGTCCTGGTGACCCTGAAGGAAGCCCCAATTACCACCCTTGATTTGAGTAACTGGGGCTCCTACAGCCCAAGAACATATGCACCTGAGCTTCACATGCCAAAAATATGGACACGTCAAGGCCAACTGCAAAATGTGGTGTCTGTAGCAAGGCACGACACCGGTGAAAGCTTTCAAAGAAGGCCAAAAGGACTCAGCCGACTCTGGACTCAGCTAACCAAAAGTAGTTTCTGGCCTTGCAGGTGTTCACAAAAATAACCAGAGGAAGAAAGGTCCAAAGAACTCTACAAGTTCCTCCCCAAGACAGGACCTCAGGGTATCAGCTTCTCAGGGTATCATGTCTTTCTGTTGCCAAACATAGCTGGCACTAGCGGCTTGGTCACCCTGGACAGAGCAACAATCTCCTGCTCCTAAATAGCCAACCTACAGCACTCTGGAGATGGTTTCGAGATCCATCTCGTTGGGGGTCCCCTCAGGCTGTACAGTGTGTACAGCAGACCCTACTATATGAGCTTTGATATCAACCAGATCTGTGCTACTGCAGCGCAATATAGAGTGATCATAGGGGGAGACTTTAGTGCCATCACATAGCCAACATGCTTGAGACATTCCCTGAGATCACTCTTCACAACAACCAAAACCCATGTAAAGGGAAGGGTCTTGGATCACACCTTTATCACTGCAATAATGGTGGAGAGAATCAGATGGTGTGTCGATGAAACAATCATAAGTGATCCCAATGGGACTGTTAACACCCTCTTGGATGTTGGTCAAGCCGAAAGACCACAGTACAATCTGGAAAACAGACAAGGCCAATTGTCAAGCCTTTCATAATGCCATGGCCCACGGTCTTAGAAGCAATGAACCCCCACACAGTGAAAACATGATTATTCTTGAGGTCAGAGTTATTGAAACCATAAATCAGCCTCCCAGACCATCCCTAAAACTTGGCCATGGTTTAGGAGTCACTAAGACGCCTGGTACTATAATGACGAGACAAAGGGGGTTAACCATAGAGTGAACATATACAGAAAACTTTTGTGAAGACAAAGAACCCCTGACAACCTAGCCCTCTTAAAGGAAGCCAGGGATGCCAAGGAAATTGCCAACACAGTCAGACATGGAATGGTGTGATCCTTCGAACAACAGACCACCCTTACAGAGCAATGGAATCAGGTCAGGTGATCCACCAGTTGCTCAGCCCAGAGATCACGACCCTCAATCAGAGGGAGACAGGCTGGTGCAAGAGTTCCCTGAAAGAACAAGTAGCAACAGCCTGTCAGCCGGATTTAAAGCAAACTAACAATGCCTACCACAGGCAGGCCCGGAATTATCAGACACAAGGCAGCCGAAAAACATACAAAAGCATCTCTGGCTCAGCACCGGGCACCGGATCTCCTACCTCATCGTCTCTACCATAGGGCTGGCAATTCATCATGTCCTAGCAAACATTACTCAAAAGCCGGAAAAGGGCTGGTTTAGTTCCCATCCCAGACCCAAAGGAGTCAAGGAGGTATTGCCCCATTTCTCTTCCTAGCTGTCTGGGGAAGACAGCTGAGAGAATGGCACTAAATCATCTCCATGGGT
Source organism: Penaeus vannamei (assembly GCF_042767895.1). Lineage (NCBI taxonomy): Eukaryota > Metazoa > Arthropoda > Malacostraca > Decapoda > Penaeidae > Penaeus > Penaeus vannamei. The sequence goes on from NC_091576.1 coordinate 8,225,066, forward strand.
TCACATGGCATGAGCACAGCACACAGCATAGCCATGCTCTTAAGCACAATCAGCACTGTCACAGCTGTGGTAGTATTCCTAGACCTGGAAGAGGCTTTTGAATTAGCGTCTTCTTGCAGTTCAGGAGACCCTCTGATCTGATTTCAACTATTACAATGCATGCCACTAGAAAATGGAATGCCACCATATCTTGCATCCTTAACATACACCTTCCAGTAGGGTGTAAGATAATCTCTTATGCACATGATCTTGCAGTCATCTCCACTGGTTGACAACAGCCCAGCACTATCTGGACCTTATGTCTTAGGAATGTTGCAGCCAAATCAAAGGCCATGGTTCTAAGATTTTATGTACAAGCCACAAATCTGTGTGTCCAGGGAATAGACCTAGAATGGGCCCAAGCCTTCCAAAAGGAGATCATTTACCTGCTTGACTTAACAAAGGAAGGCTGTGTCGTGAAAGTAATGACCGCGAGACACATGGAAGCAGGACACATAAGTACATATCCGTCCTATTGTGTACTATGCTTCTCTTTGCTACCAAAACAAAACTAGGAGAACTGGAGAGTCCAACATGAAGCTACCAGGATCACTCCGAGTGTCCCCAGGTGGACAAAGGTCATACCCCTCCTCATGGAGGCAAACTTGCCCCAGGACTTCTGAATTGATCTAATGACAGCACAGTTCCTATCTAAGGTCACTCAGGCACCTCGGACCACATACATGGGAGAAAAAGTACTCAGACGCCTACAAGATTATGAGCCCTTTGTAGACAACTCCTGGCTGACACATACAGCCTGGGAAATAATAATATATAAGTTTAAAGAACAACTATTTGTTAAGGGCATGGTTTCCCCCCTGCCCACCCTGACTATAATGAACCCTCGCTGTGGGCACAGACCTTGATTAAGTTTTCATTCAAGAGCTTGTAAAAGAGAAAGAACCAATGCCCCATGCTTAGCCTAAAGGCGGCAGCCAAAAAATAGCCATCACGCATCAGAAGAGTAGAACCTACTTCACAGATGGATCGGTGGATCCCATAACTCGCACTGCAAGCGCCGGCTTTGCAACAAGGGATGCCACAAAATCTATGAGGATAACATTGGATCCTTTGATAATCTACTGCACAACATACCCAACGACAGCAACTTCCTTCTGACCAATAAGGTTACCATAGCACAGAGAAATCTTGCTCATGGTAGAAAAATCATCATAAACTGAGTCACCAGCGACATAGGCATCATAGTGAATGAGCTTGCTGACAGACTAGTCGAAATGGCCACAACGGGAGACTGTAGCTACAATTAGGTTTAGAAGTTTTTGCATGAAGACAGCATGACAGAGATCAATCTTTACTTCAATGCACAATCACTATTTTGGTCATAAAGATATGATAATGCTCGTCAACGACAGACATATAGACATTTTGTACTGGGGAAATATGGCTTATCTCAAGTACAAGTGACTCTTATAGTAAGAATCTCTCGTTTTAGCATTCACCAACATGACTCGTGGTCGTGGGAAGGAGTGTGCATCTACTTTAAGGGAGCTGCATAATACAGGAAACCCTTCCATAGTTGTTTGTTGTATTTCAGACTGTATTAAGAACATTTGCTTATGTAATGAGTCAATGGCAATCTTATGACACCATACAACAAAATGCTGACACTATACGTGATCTCGAAATAACCCCCAGCCCAATGCAGACCACGAGCAGCAACACTCAATGTAAGAAAACCAACAAGTGCGAATGTTAATCGACACTTTGTGGATAATTGTACATCAGTTGTAACAAGGGAAGTGGCCCGACCCCTAGCCCCCTGGAGAACTGGTGAAACAAAACTAGAGACTAGCTTAGGCACAGTTTAAAGACAAATAGATACAATGCAAAGGGATTATGCACCGAAAAAAAAAACGCGTTGAGGCACTAACTGATAAGGTCAATGATTTCTAAAGATGGATATCACAAGCACATGGAAAACTATTAGAGAAATGGTTCCTAACGATAAGTCCATCCGAAACCAATTAATAACAATAGGCTAAAAGAAAGAATAGAATAATATAATACCTTTTTCACAAATACTGGTAGACAAGTTTTTGTAAAATCACAAGAAAACATAAACTTAAGACACGAATATAAATGATTCAATTTATGCCTTAAATGAATGGATCCTGTAGACTGCAATGCTGTCATTTTAACTATGAAAGGCTTAAAAGAGTCGAACTCCCTCGGTGCAGACGGCATTTCCCTTCACCTCTTCACTTTATAAGGGACCTTAACGATCATCACAAACACTTTCAGTTACTCTCACTTACTCGGACTTATGGACGATCCCCCGTGTTATTCTACTGTACAAAGCGCTGGGAACATGTTATTAATCATTGGTCAATCTTTTTACTACCAATATTCTCCAAGATAGACAAAATAGTGGCCAAACTGGTCATTTTTAGAATCAAATGGACTTTGCTGAAAGTTAACATAGATTTAGGTTGAATCTCTCAACAGAAACTTCTCTCCTAAGATAACAGATAAAATCCAAAGTAATACTGACAAAAAAATCGTTTCTTGTGTTGCTTGACTTGTCCACGATTATTAATGGCGTAAATCGTGATATATTAGTAAAGATGCGTAAGAAGGGAATATGGATTCTCTCTGGTTCAGGGATTACCTTAAACCAGAGCACACTGTTTAAGAATTCAAAACGTCATGTCAACTAAAAAAAAAAAAAAAAAAAAAAAAAAAAAAAAAAAAAAAGGTCCCTCAGAGATCTGTACTAGGACATTTTTTTTTTCTTTTTTATGTAAATGACCTGTCTAAATCCTTAACAGATTGTGTTGTGGTTCAGTAAGCAGATGGCACCCACGTACTTCAGACTGGAATTACTGACTCTATCTAATCGAAAGTACAGAAAATATTTCATTGACTGTCAATCTAGACTTTCAAAAAACTCAGTGTGTTTTTATCGGTTCACGACATGGTGTATCATAAATGCAAGATAACATTTTTACATTTTTATAAATGTTAATGGAAATGATATAATGGCTAGGAGGATTGTCAAAAAAAGTTCAGTCTGTTTTGATCAGCATATGATATTTAACATACACTTTGATGAAATGTACTAAAAAGGTAATTGGTACTTTAGTATATCTTAACAGGATTGATAATTGCATTGAAACCCCAACACGAATCATGGTTGTGCGGTCTCTAGCACTTAGCCTCACAAATTATTGTTTAAGATTACGGGGAACCGCGAACTAAACGCACAGAGAGAGCTCAAGTATCAAAATGTCGAAGCAAAAGTAGCCGTAGGTCAAAAAATATATATATGATTGTGTAGCCTCCATACTGAAGCAGCTAGGATGACTAAAAGTGGACGATAGATGTGTGTTTGACTTGTGTGTCTTTGTTGTTAAAAGAACGAATCGTCAATTACCAAACTGGTTATATAATCTGACAACTGTTACTGAAATTAGAGGTACAATTACAAGACAAAGTAATGATTTGCTCGTCTCAAGGACTAATACCACAGCTGGTACGAAAATGTTAATAGCAAGAGGCTCTCTACTCTGGAATAAGATTCCTCAAGAGGTTAGAAAAAAAAAAAAACATTGATTTCTGTCTTAGGCAATCTGTAATAATTTGCGCAATTATGTCATCAATTATGTGATGATTTCTCTGGTAGTAGTCAGATATTAGGGTTTTCTCGTCAAACGTTTACGATTTTGTGTGTTTTTTAGTGCTATGACCTATACCTTATATTACTTTATGATGTGTATGATTATATTCTTTCATGTATGTCTTATTTGTCTTGGTGACTGTTTATACTTATTTTACATTTTATGCATTGCAAAACCATCGTAGTGAAGAGCTAATGTAAATTGGAAATAAGAATTATTGCTGCTATTATTATTTTTATTATTATCATCATCATCATCATTATCATTCTTCTGGCTCCTTCCGTCTCTCTCTCTCTCTCTCTCTCTCTCTCTCTTTCTTGTCTCTGGGTTTCTCTTTTTCTTTTTTCTCTGCCTTTTCTCTCTCTTTTTTCCGACTTACTCTCTCCCCCCCTCTCTCTTTCTTTAACTTCTCTAACTTTCTCTCTCCCTCTCTTTCTCTAACTCTTTGTCTGGCTTTATCTGACTCTCTCCTTTTAACTTTCTGTCTCTACACCTCTCTCTCTCTCTCTCTCTCTCTCTCTCTCTCTCTCTCTCTCTCTCTCTCTCTCTCTCTCTCTCTCTCTCTCTCTCTCTCTCTCTCTCAAACTCACACACTCTCGCTTTCTCTTTATAAATGTAGAAAAGGTATGAATGAGAAAATCAGACGATACCCCCCACCCCACCCCTAATAAAAA
>NC_091576.1:8284416-8296916 GCF_042767895.1 Penaeus vannamei
CTCTGGCGTGGCAGGTGGTGTTACCAACAACGTGAATATTATTGTAAAAATATCAGCTGTCTTGAAGGGCATCATAAAGTCTGGTCTTGGTGCGATCACCAGCAGTTCTGCAGAAACTCTTACTAGTTCCGAGGCAGAACTTGAGGCACTTCTTTCTCAAGTTCAAAGCGGTACCGTCACTTTCACAACTGAGGAAATCACTCTTGTAGAGACAACACAATCGGAAATCACAACAGCAACTGCCAAAGTTACAGCGGCACAGGATAAGAATGCGGCTATGGAGTCTTCCCAACAACAGTCAATTCTTTTGGACAGTTTATCAAGCGCCACATCTATTGTCAAGGAACAAATTGATCTACTAACATCTGCAATGAATTCATTCACTGAAGGAGCCGCTTCCGTATCAGTTACGATATCAACAAGCCTTATTAATCTATTGATCACCCTACAAACATCTATTGAATCTGTTACTGTAACACAAATTCAAGATATCAAGGCATTTGAGGAAGAAGCTACAACGATCCTCAAAAATGAAGCCTTTACAATAACAAATTTCGCACAACTTGTATCTGCAAACAACAAACTAGCTTCAACAGTAAATACTAAAATTGAAGAAACCCTTTCTCGTACTGCCATTAGTGAATCTCTTGACATATTCTACGAGGTTTCCTTCTTGGTATTTTCTATAGTGGAAACTGCAGAAGACATTCAGAGAATAACTTCATCGAGCACCACTACACAGAGTAATACAATCATTACAAACACTCTAACTTTCATCCAAAATATCAAAATAAATAGCCTAACCACAGAAGACGTAGCCAGATTAGAAAGTTTGTATGATGGAATGACTACACTTTTCGACTCTGTAGATTCGTCAGTTGGGTTTGATGGTATTGGTGATATCGTCCAGGAGGGAAGTAAAATAGACGAGACGTTGTTTGAGAAGATAGAAGAATATGAATCCAAAGAGGAAACTGTTATAACACTAACTCTGTTTGAGAAGATGAATACGATTGCCTCTTCCACAAACACAGCTACAGCACTTTTAAAGAGCAAAGTTTCAAGCGGCTCAAGCTCAGTAGTTGATGCATCTCTGGAGACTGTGATGCAGGATCTGCAAATGTTTATGGATAAGTTCTCCTCAAAGACATATGCGCCAAACGATGAAGACATATTGCAAGCAGAAAATACTCTTGAAACGTTCAAGAGTAAAATAGAATCAATATCAACAATTAAGAGCAGTGCTACCCTGGATAAACTGATTACCACAACCAAAAAAGCGGTTACAACTACAGGAAAATCACTGAACACAATACAAGAATCTGCCAAGAACAAGGAGAAGATTGAAATCCTGTTTGGAGCAGAATACATAATCAGTGAAATTTATATTGTCATACAAGGCCTAAGTTCAGGAATAGAAGAAGGGGATATTTTAGAATCTAATATCTTCATTGAAGACATTCAGACAGAACTTAATAGGTGGAGTAACAGTATTACTAACATTAAATTATCTTCAATCTCCATATTGGAAGGTTTACTTGAAACCATCACTGATTTATCAGGTGCTTATTCTGGCATAGACACTCTGCTCTTAACTTTGACATCAGTACAAACTAAATTAGATGAACAAATTGAGATTATTGAGGAGGCTGATGCAAATGGTGACTTCACATTGAGAATATTCAATGCACATGATATAATAGTTTATGCTTTGGATCTTTTAAGAGAACTGAATCAACTGACTGTAGAAGGTACAGTAGTTACTGAGTCATCTGCTGTTAGCAACATAGTAACCACCATAACTTCCCTAAGTAAAAGGTTGACAAACATTTCCTCTGTTGAGTTGGAAGCTCTTGAAGCCGAATTGATAATTTTGGAAGATTTTGTTCTAGATTTTGAGGTCGGTAGTGACATACAAATTGCAGGATTGGTTCAGGCTATTTCAGAAGTTAGTCGTGTGGACCAAGTATTTATGAAAGAAGTGAATAAAATTGAACTGTCTTTCAGCAAACTAACTTTATATGAAACCAGTCTGACAACCATTTTAGAAATAAACTTCTACCTGCAGGAGTTGCTTGCTATAAACTCTGAAGTGGAGGAGGGCTCAGAGGCACAGAAAAGTTTTGTCCTTGATGAATACTATGAGGTTATCACTTTCTTGATCGGTAAAGCAAGTTCAATAACAGATGCTGACATCAAAACACTTAATATATTCTTGGATGAAATAAGTAATGTTGCAGTTGAAGCTGATGGTACATACAGCATCAGTGGATATACCTACAGTATTCAACAAATTTTCCAACAAGTTACCTCGCTTACTGTAAGGTTTGAAGAAACTATTGAAACAGAGCAAGAGCAACAAAATCTTGTCCAGAATATTATATTTGGAGATGATTTATTATCCATTCTTTTTAGGATCTTCTTTGCCTTCGAAAGTATGGAACTGATTACTACAATTTCAACCACGACCGAATTCAACGCCGATAACTTTGTGGCAGCCATGACCCAAATTAGGAACAATGTTAGATCTGTAAATATTCAGGATATTGATGGATTTGCTGTCCAACTTGAGAATATCATTGCAGAAAACGAAAGGCTCGAAATCATTGAAGAGCTTGAACTTGTCACTAGAGAAGCTGAAGATTCTGTGCAAACTTATATATCTGAATCAAGAGAAATTTACGAAATAACAGTCAACATTCGTCATGCAAGTGCTGTTATTGAAGCAGTGGATACATTACTTTTTGACTCAATGATATTCATTCAAAATGCTGATGCATCTAAGCTTATTGGAGAAAACGATCCCGATGTTGATTTCTTAATTGACTTTTTCAAACGCATATCAGCAAATGTAGATTCGATTACGGAAGAGGACATTTTTGAAGCCACAGAAGTTTTCTTAATAGTACAAGCAACACTTGATATGCTTGGTCCAGATGAAGGAATTGGAAATCTTGTAGACTGTATGTCAGCTGCTCAGGAGGCCGCTGATAGTGCTAACAGGCGTCTTTATGAGCAGCAGGATAGGTTTTTGCTAATTGAAGAAATAAGTTCCTTTGAACTTGTTCTTAATGTTGTAGTACAAATCACCAATGTAGTAATGGAAATAATTTCAACGACTGGAACAATAACTTCAGTAGGGGAGGAAAATGAGTTGGTCACTTCCACTGTCATTCTCATGGAAAGTCTTTCCAGTTCGCCGTCGTCAGCCATAGATATTACACTGCTTGAGAGCAAATTGGAGGACTTGAAAACCCTAAAAAATTCCGTCACTGTTGGAGTCGAAATCCCGAGTATATTCTATTTACTGTCTTTATCAGAGGAAACTAAGTCAGTATTTCAATCTGAGATCCAGTTTCGTGTGTCAGCGCAAGAGGCACAGAGTCAAATTGATCAGTTAACTCAATCTGTCTCATCTCTCAACATAATTGAGGAAGAACTGGTATTTGCTTTTGAATTCTTTGGCAGTTTAGAACAATCAGAATCTATCCCTATGCCGTTTATTATTGAAGACTTGAACCATGTGCTGAATAGTATTCTCTTTGGAGAGCTTACTGCAGATTTAGCCGGGGATCTGGAATTTTTCCAGGAGGAAATATTTTTCCTCTATGATGAGGATGAAGTTGATGTCCGTGTGATTGCTAATACCTTAGAAACACTTACATCTGTCAAGAAACGTGCTGAAACATCTCTGAAGGATAATAGACGTATTTCAGAGCAACGCAGTACTGTGAGTAGGCTTAACAAAGCAAAGAAAGTTATATCGGAAATGGAAGAGATTTTTGCTACTTTCATATCAGAAGTTGGAAATGCAAATGAGGAAATCGAAATCACAGAAATTACAAATGTAATCGAAATCTTTATTGATATTAACAATGGAGTCACTATTTCCCTGGATATTGTCATAAGACTAGAAGAAATACTGATGTTCCTGAAGAATACGACAGTCAGTACTGGAATAGGAATAATTGGCCTAGATAATGCAAAAACACTTGTTGTTCTTGTGCAAGAAACTGTGGAAATGGAAATTTCACACATACAAGTTTCAGTCGATCGTTCTTTGAAGACTACCACATTCAGCAAGGGATCTTCTCTTCTCCAAAGGATAATTCACACTGCTTCTGAGTTAAGTATCGGTTTTGAACTTTCTACATCAGAGGAAGAGGATGAAACTGTTAGTGAGCTTATTGTTTTCATTGAAACTTTATCCATAGAATCTCTGACCATGGAACAGATCATGACACTTCAAGAGAGTGCCTTATTGTTGGAGGGATTAAGCGTAACTGACACTGCCATTGCAGGCCTTAGACAGTTACAGTCGATTGCCTCCATTAAACTTGATGAAGCTACGAACAGTAAAAATGTGCTCTCAGGTCTGAGTGATGAAACTGAAGCTCTGATAGCACTGGATAGAACAGAAACAGTACTTCTGAAGACACAAGATGCACTTTTGAATATATCTGCAAACATTAATGACGATAATGAACCAGATAGCAAAATGATAGAATTGAGAGACATACTTATGGAAGACATAATGATGATTACCGAATCTGCAATACGACTGGAGGAAATTTATAAAAACATAGAAATAATAGGATCTACTTTTGTTGGAAGCCTTGAGATAGCCGAAGAAATCATTAGTTCCATTGCGTTCACTGCAAATAGTATTTCCATTGAAAGAGCTCAGTTAGAATCTCGAATAGAGAGATTCTCTCTGACAGAAACTCTGCTGGAGGCTCAAAGTCTGTTTATAAAATTGACTGACGTCCTAGAAAACATTACTGCTGAAATTGGCGAAGAAACACAAGAGAGTGAAGAAAATGAGATGATTAGAATGTTTGGAGAAGAGTTGTCCACCTTGAGTCTAAGTGTTGTAAGCATGAGAAGAGATACACTTGTATTCTTTAAAGACGTTCTTCAAGAACTTGAAATGATACTGATGAGAAAAACTAGTGTTAAAGGAATTATGAAAGTAATGCATGACCTTATAGTTGTTTCAACTAAGGTTGCTCTTGAAGTTGAGACTTCCCAGTCAGAACAGCGAAGAGAAGTATCACTTATGATTAACAGGAGATCGGAAGAAAGTGTCACCAGTGCTCTAGATCTGTTTACTGACCTCTCAGACTTTTTTGGGATACCTGACTTTGATTCAGACCCAGTTGAAATTTTGGAGCTGGAGAGAATTTTTATTCTTCTTCAGATAATTGAAGATGGTCAAGCTTCTGAAGACGATCTCGACGAACTCGATAGATATTTAATGTTGTTAAAATTCAAGTTTGGAACACTTGAAGAAGGAATGATGATAAGAAATCTAATGGAGGTAATAATGTTCAGTCAGGAATTAGAAGAGTCATTAATGGTCAGAACTATAGATCTTGCTTTTGATGTAGATTACTCACGCAATATCTTTACTCGGAAGCAGATCCAGGCATTACTATCAAGGGTAATTATTCAACTGGAAGTTTTACACGAAACAGGAATTGGTATCCCTGTAGCCATCTTTGAAAGATTGTCGATGTTGATGGAAAAAGCTGATTCGGAATACTCATTTGCATTTGTAATGTCTTTCGAGATGGCTGTCATGGAACTAATGGAACTCAATGCAACAAATACCGATGGCACAAATGTCATGACAGGGTTCAATCTCCTTCAGATAGCCAGGTCAGTTGAATTTTCTGTGTCTCAGGAGATTACAAGGTCATACACAATTGAGACCACTACAACACAAATGTTATTGCTAGAAGAATCTCTTTCTCTACTGGAAATGATGATGAGATCAGTAAAACGAGTTCAAAATGACATGAATCCTGATGCACCAACAGTGAATATCCTTGCACTTGGGGAAATGATACTTTTCATGCAAAATACAATTGAATTTACTGCAGGAGAGATTACTCTCTTGCGCGAGTATGAACATATCCTCATGCTCCTTGAAGAAGAGGCAGGTGACATGTTCATTGATGGACTGGAAGAACTCATGTTTGAACTGAAATCCCAGGTTTCACATGTCTCTATGAAGCTGAAGGAAGTTCGACGTACACAGATGATGGAGAAACAAATAATTTACACAACTGCTGCAAACGAAGTAATCGCAAAAGCTTATAAAAAAATAGCAGTGTTTGCCAGACCCATGTCAGGGGAAATGATTGAGGTTGATGAAGTAACCACCTTCAGTCTAATGTTAAATACAGTTGATCTGACTTCCATTACTCCTGTTGAAATTAATCATATCCATACCAGGTTTGAAAACCTCTTGGAAGTTATTGCATTTGAGACTTCAGAAGTTGCTTACTTTTCAAGGATTATCAACCAACTTGCAATCCTTACCTATAAGACATCACAACATTTGCACTTCCAAGAAAGCTTAGAAGATATTCGCACAGTGTCAGCTGCATTTGAATTATCCCGGCCGGCGATAACCACGGCAACAGCAGCATTACTCGCTCTCCAGGAGGAAGTTGGAGCAGCGATGTCGTACGAAGCCAATGATATGATAACACAGCTCTATGAATATCTTCTCTTCTTAACGTTTGACTGGCGTTTAATAATCCCGGCAGACTTCAGTGAAGTAGTAGAATCATTTGGTATTTCCGAAATTACTGTAACTTCTGGAACTGGTTTTGCCTATCTGAAAGAAACCATCGACCTTTTGGAGTTGTATTCCCATGTCGATATGCAGACAGAAGAAACTCTCCATGTCCGTGAATCGATCCTGCAAGCTAAGGAAGTCCAGTCATCTGTGTCGCTCTTTATGAGATCCATTGAAGACTATCTCTTCGGTTACATGTTCGTAGACTTTGAAGATGATGATAGTAATGATGATGGTGATGGTGATGATGGTGATGGAGATGATGGTGATGATGGAGATGATGGAGACGATGGTGATGATGGAGATGATGGTGATGATGGTGATGGTGATGATGGAGATGATGGTGATAGTGATGATGGTGATGATGGAGATGATGATGGAGACGATGATGATGATGATGGTGATGACGGAGATGATGGTGATGATGGCGATGATAGTGATGATGGGGATATTGGTGGAGATGTTAATGGACATGATGGGGATGAAGGAGATGGAGAGGAAGATGAGGATGATAAGTATGAAGAAGATGCAATCAGATCATTCAACATGATCATTGACATTATAATGAAGTGGTCCGACGGTGATATCCACTTCCACGGACGTGACGCAATGGAATTAATAAAACATGTATCTATGTTTGCCAAAGGCAACACTGACGTTGTTTTTAGAAAGTTCCACCGGCAATTCCTCATGAAGTCTCTGTCCATTATCACTTCAGCCGTAGCGAATATAAACAAGCATGTTCAAGCTATGGAATCATCAGCATCTTTCCAAAGTTCGTATTCCAGGGTTGAGGAAATCGGTAATATCTTCATGTCTATTGAGGACATTCTCTTTATCATCAGAGAAAGCGAGAAAATTACTGTCGAAACCGAACATGTGCTTGAAAGTCTGGCTGAGTGGCTCATGCTGTTCACTGGAGTCCATTCCATCAAGGACGAAGATATTTCTATCCTCAGAACCTATGCTTTCGATTTAAGTGCTCTCAGTACCAATCAATCTGGAGATGTGGATGTCGATATTACTACCGTTTCCTCTCAGCTAGACATGGCAAAGCAGACGGTCTGGAGCGCAATATCACAACAATTATCCCTTGTTGTTGAAAATGAAGTTGAAGACCGCATGATGTCTTCACATGTGGAAGAGGCAAGGCGAGTGTCACAGAAGGACTATATTCTCCAGGAAAGCGAGTTCCTCCTGTCTATGATTCACCATGCACTTGCTGAGTTACACGACCTTGTAGAATCTGGAGGCCCCACGGATGAGGGGTCTGAAGCAGCAGGTGAGGGGAATGGCGACATGGAAGAAGGCGACATGGAAGAAGGCGACATTGAAGACAGGCTGATTGCCATTAGTCTTATGTTAAGAGTCATACTTTCAGACACTGACAATATTCAGAGTGATAATCTCCGTGATTTAGCCTCTTCTCTGGATGTTATTGAGATGCTTTTGAATAACACAGCTGTTTCGGTTAATTTGACTGTTCTAGAAGACTTGGAATCCCTTGTTATGGAAACTCAAGACAAAATTAATACTACAAGGGAACTTATTTCTTCATATGCAAGGGGAAGCAATACTGTCATGGCATACACAGCCCTTTCTTCAGTTGCAGGCAAGGCTTTCAATGCCATCGAAGATTGGGTAGTAACAAGTGACAGTATGTCAGAAGATGAAATTTTCAGTGAGACTGAAATGATGATCTTTAACAGATTTACTGATTTGCTGATTAACTTGAGTCTGATGGGATCATCGATAGACACATATTCAGTTTACGAGTTTAAGAGAAACTTCATGGAACTTATGGATCTTCACATGTCCGGAGTAATTTCTATTTCTGACATGCAGGTATTGAATCACTTCCTGCTAGGATATGAGGCAACAATAGTGGACAATCTCTTTGGAAATTTGGAAAATGCGCTTCTTGATTCAGTAAGCCTTAGAGAACAGTACCAGTACATGCGAGCTTCAAATGTCTTGCATACTGTCATGCATTCAGTCGATATGCTTATTGACTCCCTAGATGGAAGTGAATCATTGTCCAATTCCAGCCTCTCTGATAGACTACTGAGAATTGTTAGAGATGCTACAAGCATTGGTAGGCAATGGTCGATGGGCATGGTTGAAATGTATCAAATCGAGAGATATGAGCAATTACTTCAAGAGCTAATGGACATTGGTCGTGTCTTAGAAGGGTCTGAACCTATACCTGAACTAAATGAATTAAAACATATTTTGTTAGATGCAATAGACAGCATCTCCTTTACTCTTGAAAGACTCGACAAAGACATATTTGAAGATATGGAATATGCAGATATAAGAGCTCACTATCAATTCTTCTCAGTGCTTGAAACCTTCTTAGCTAACCAAGATCGTTTGATGATCAACATGACAATTAATGCAACTCTTATTGAGGACATTCATGGCTTACTCACTATGCTTGAAATGGGCCCTGTGGATCCTTTAGATATCGATCTAAAGGTAGTTCTCGAAAAAGCTATGCTTTTGATTAGTTCTGGTTTCAATAGTACTGATATTGAATATTATGAAGAACTAGTGTCAGTAGTTAGTGATATTGTACATAAGTTGAAATTGCTTCTGAGGAAAAGCATTTGGATGCGGACGATAAGAACAGTCTCAGACTTCTCACATCTAATTCTAGGTGATGAACCTAATGCTCGAGAATTAACATTTGTAGATGACATACAAGATCTAAATATGAAGGTCATGAGAACCAAGAATACACTTTATACGGTGTCAAGAAATTCAATAATGGAATTATCATCAAAGACCACACATTTTAGATGGTTGATTCATCAATATGGCAGTGGAATGGTAGGTTTGTCAACATTAAGGATAAATTTGGCCTATATCATTCTTACATCCATGAGATACATCCATTATGCTGAGATGCATTACTCTTATGGGAGAGCCTCAAGGATCCTTCATCATGCAATGCACGACATAGAGGAAGTATTATATTCTCTGGAAAACCTTATTATGGATATTGGCGAAATAACAGAATCGGAATTTGTTGATGAGGAGTCGCTTACCGATGCCTACCAGTTCCTTCTCAACATTACTGCGGATGCACATATGTTGCCGACAGACCTTGGTGAGATACTCGCAAGTTATAACTTCAGCAATATTCAAGTGACTGAAGGTACAGGTATTCAACACCTTCTGGAAGTCAGTCACTTAGTGAGGGAGTTAGTAGCAATGGAACATTCAATAATAAGGACACTCCATTATCTTGGAGAGGCAGATGCAATGATAAGGACTAAAGATGCAGTGTCTAGCGTCAATGAAGCTCTAATGAGCAATGCTCAACATTTTTCTGACATTGAGTTTTATGATTACTTTAAGGATGCTGCCAATGAAACATTTAGTCCTTCACCTATGACTGAAGCTACAACAACCGGTCTTCCAACCACGACAGCAAATATCAGTGAAGAATTCATTGACGATGATATGAACGTTTTTGAAATAATTGAAGAAATCATGAATATCACAGAAGCCTTGTACCACAACAGTTCTTCCCTTACTGAAGAAGAAGTGGATAGACTCATGAAATATGCTGATTTCTTAAGACATGTGCCACGTCGGGATGTAGAAATGATTGAAAATTTCTCATATGTACAATCTAGACTCTCTGACCTGCTTGCTAAGCTCATAGTAATAAGTCAAGGAGCTGAAGCGGCAATTGGGGTTAGTGAATCTCATGCTATGTTAGAGAAGTTAAGGATTATGGGTGAATTACTCCATTCTCGCCTGGAGGATAAGGAAGGTCAGGGAAGTGCGGATACAGTGCTTCTGATAGATGAAATTGCGAAATGCTATAAAGATTTCTCAATGGGCTACACCTTTATCACTGAAGAGGAGGTATATGCATGCAGGAAGTTGATATATGACTTTAGTTCGTCAAGTATCGGTAGTGAATCTATTGACAGTAGTGACCTTGAGCTACATATGGCTGAAGCTATGAATATCATAGATGAGACAGCAGGTTTGTTTTCAGCTCTCCTATATCATTATGAGAAATTACAACATATGGAGGAAGATATGTATGACATTTCGATCAGAGAGCAAGAACATATGTTAGCCCTTAAATCTCAGATTCAGTATGGTTATAAAAGTTTGGAACTCATGTTGGACAGCATTGCACACAATCTCTCTAGTCTTATGGAAAATGAAGATATGAGTGACACTTTGACTATGTTCCCCGACCTTTCTACGATTCTATATTCTATGTTATCCAAAGAGTTGTTCCAGATTGATCTCCTCCACCATGTAGCATATATTGCACAGGAAATTAGAACCTTTGCAGAGGATGGTATAGCAATAAATGCCACATCAGTAATGCAATTAACAGATTTGATTGATGAATTTTTCCATACCATTGGTCCCATTATCAAATCGCAACATCCATGTGGAAAAGAAAGTACAAGATACATCGTTCTTCAGTATGCACTTCATTTCATGGATGGGGTTGCGTCCAGAACTCAAGAATGGGCGGACATAATCAATGGAATTGATGATCTTTACAACAGTTCATCAAGTACCTTTACACCACCAGTTACTACTACTACTGTATC
The DNA here is from genome assembly GCF_042767895.1 of Penaeus vannamei. Taxonomy (NCBI): domain Eukaryota; kingdom Metazoa; phylum Arthropoda; class Malacostraca; order Decapoda; family Penaeidae; genus Penaeus; species Penaeus vannamei. Next base: position 8,295,598 of record NC_091576.1, read on the forward strand.
TAGTACCAGCACAAGTACCTTCTCTCCAATGGCAGGAAACATTACTGATGTTGTAGACTTGATTAACATGTATTTTATGGATGGCAGTGACATCTTGATGGAGTGGACATTTGACAGAGAAGCTATTGACATCATGTCAATAATGGCTTTTAGGCATCTTATGAAGGAACTCCAAGATGTGTTTATGCCATTTGAAGGGCAAGAGTTTGAAGGATTCCATATATGGCAATACAGTCTCCTTGACTCTAATACTACTTTGTTAGAACGCCTTGAATATTTAACAGAAGATGCACGACAGATGGCTCTTATTAGATGCATGATATTCGATTACAGTGCTGCTTCCAGAGCTCTACATTATTACGAGGACGTACTCGAAAATCATCATAATGAGTCTCGGAACGATAACCATACCGTTGATGATGATGAAGGTGGTGATGGTAATGAAGGTGATGATGGTGATGGTGATGAAAATGATCTTGAAGGTGAGATGGACGATGATCAAGAGGAATTACCTGGCGGATTAGAAGAGGATAAGCACATGATTAGGGTGATAGACAGACTTCATCAGCTCAGCTCTGCTATCATGTTTATTATGAGGCGATGGGAAATGAACTTCGACAGGAAGTGGTACGACATCGTCTCTCTAGAGTCACATATCTCCATCCTGGAAGAAATGAAGCTCGCAGAAGAAAGACTCTTGCATCCTATGGTCGTCGATGATTTGAGGATGATGGCAGAGGGAGGCTCTAGAGCTACATTTGAGACATTAGATGCGCTTTGGGCTTATGCTCACGATGCCTATAATGTGTCAGCTTACATGATGCACATAAGGTTCTTCGAGGAATTGAAGGAGTTTATGGAATATTCTATTGAATTTATAGAGATGGCAAAACGTGAATTTGAGATGGAGCCGGTTGATAATAGTACTGCATCAAGTAGTTCCTATTCATCTACATCTACTTACTCATCAACTGAATCCGATACATCTACAACTACTGAAACTATAACCACCACAACAGCCTTCACAACACCGAATGTAAGTTTATCTCTAAATGATACTCATGAATGTGAGGACATCCATGACCTCCTTTGTACTTCTGAAAGACTTGTCACTGCCCTTCGAGAGGCTTACTATGGCAACGGCAGTGACGACTTCATGGAAACCACAACTGAATATACTACCACCGAAATGACTACGAGAGCCACTAACGTTTCCAACGACGATGACTATTACTTTGAAGACCGCATGATGGACATGTTTGAGTTTGAATATGAAGAAGTGAGGATGCGGGTGTACGATTTTTGGAGAGTCATTGCCA
>NC_091576.1:8301916-8306916 GCF_042767895.1 Penaeus vannamei
AATAAAACACAAGCACTAAAATAAGAGAAAAACATAAAACAGACATAAAACAGCAGTAAAGTTAAATACTATAAAAGGAATAAATAAAGATAGAGAACCAACTTTTCTCATGCATCTACTTACCGTCCTTCGCTTCGGCAAGTTCGGCGGTAGGTAGGCGGTAGCCTTCCACATAACTCGATCCCTCTGTGGTACTGGAGAACGCAACCAGGCTTCCAATGGGGGGGGGGGGGGTAGAGGACGAGTAACGCACACTCTCTTAGCTATTGCTGTTAGGTTGATTATCAGTAATTAAGGGGTTTATTGGTCCCTTTAGGACAAGGGCAAGGGCCCAGGGGTCGGACTTGGTCCGATGCCTATTAAGACTCCCAGGCTACCCCTTCTTCTCCTCGAGGAGGGGCGACCCCTGACCGTCCTATGACCTCAACTTCGAACAATGGAACCCCAATTAATGACCGACGTGAACGACTTGCTATCCCTCCAGAGAATGTAAGGTATTTGGCTGTCAGATGCGTGAATGAAAATCAGTCGCTTCTGAACGTTATCCCCTTCATCATCAAGAAGGTCCTTGATGGTCAAGTGGACGGCGACTTTGATTTTGTAAAGAAATTGCGAGATGGTAGCCTCCTTGTAAAAGTGCAATTCAATCCCAGGTTAACGACTTGTTTAAACTGACACCGATTCATGATTTCAAGGTAAAAGTAACTATTGGCCCAAATACCAGGAAGGGAGTAATCTTACATAGGGATTTGAGGACGATGGATGAAAGTGAAATTCATGAAAACATGAAGGACCAAGGCGTAATGGACGTGGATTGCATGACCAAAAAAGACTAGAATGTGCGAACGAAAACCGGACTGTGTTTTTTGGCCTTTGCTTCAAGTAAAATTCCTATGTCTATGTTGGATACGAACGTATCCAAGTAAGACCTTATATTCAAAAACCTATGCGCTGTAATAGATGCCAAAAATTTGGGCACACCTCATTACGCTGCATTGATAAAGATACTGATAAATTTACTTGCGGTAAATGTGCTGGAGCTCATGAAACTACTACATGTACTGGAAACCCTTCCAAGTGTGCTAACTGTGGAGGTTCCCATCAGTCAGGCTCTGCTGAATGCAGCAGCCTGGAGGAGACTGAAATATTAGCATATATGAGAGGTCATGATGTTAATTACCGTGAAGCCAAGAGGAAAGTTGAAGGCTTGACCAACAAGCCCAATACTTCCTATGCTTCAGTAGCAACTAACAACACCCCCAGTGCAAGCAGTATCAGTCAGGAGCTTGCAGCTAAGGACAAAGAAATTGTAGAACTTAAAGAAACGGTAAAAGAATTAATGTCAGATTGCTGAATTGAACAAAACCATTAAAATTGCTGAATCAACCCAGCAAAAGCAGCTACGTAAGGAGGATGATACCAAATCACAATCTGGATCACATCTTCCCGTCCAGGCGACTCCTGTTAGGACTTCGCTTGGTTTTTGGTCTGCTCCTCGGAGCAAATCATCTTCAGCCAGGAGTCTCCCACGCAGAGACACAGGACATGGAGGCTTCTGACTCTAAATCTTCATGCGAGAGGTCCCCGGGAAGCTCGGGAAAGGAGGCACCTCCCTCCCATAAAAAGGTTAAAAAAGGAAGACAAGGCACTCCCAAACCCCATAAAACGTAATCGCGTTGACCATTATACAATGGAACTGTCGAAGTCTTAGAACTAGAGTAAATGACCTTAGATTATTAGCCTCGTCTTATGCTCCCGATATTATCGTTCTACAAGAGACCCATTTAAACAACCTTATCCCTGATGATTTAGCTTTAGAGTAACTACCATCTGTGTCGGAAGGGAAGCGGCTACTTTTATATTTGTACAAAATATTCATGCAAGACAATGACAACGCCTTCAGCACCTAAATTTAACGTGAAAAGAGCAGACTGGGTTGCTTTCACAAGGAGCGTCAAGGTCGAACTTGTAGGAGAAACCATTGTTGATAAAGTAAACAATATTCAAAATTCTATTTTAGATGCAGCAATGATATCCATCGTAAGACTTCGGCAGATAGCGTTAAGGATAGAGTTCCATGGTGGACACCAGATTGCCGCAGGGTACTGTGTGAACGCAATAGGGCCTACAGGCTTTTCATCACAAATGAGAATATTTGCAATTACAAACTAACAAGATTTGAGGCTCGTAGAACAATTAGACAAGCCAAAAGAGACTCCTGGCGGAGCTGTGTCTCTACCATCAATAGTAGCACCAAAATATCACGTTTGGTCCATTGTCAATAAAATCAATAAGAAAAGACATCTTTCAAAATTAAAAACATCATTCATGTGGGAACCAATTTAGACTCACCTAGAAACATCGCTATTGGACTAGCCAGGCAGTTCTCTTATACCAGCAGCTCAAACAACTACCATCCCGCATTCCTGACCATCAAGGAAGTGGCTGAGCTGCAACCCATACACTTTTCCACAGGAGATGACTTTGATTATAATAAAGATTCAACAATGGATGAGCTTGTCCGAGCCCTAGAAGCCTGTAGAGACGTCCCCAGGCCCTGATGAGATTCGATATGAGATGATAAAGCATCTTGATCATGAAGCCATTATTAAGTTGCTAGAAGTGTATAATGAAATTTGGAAAAGCCAAATCATGGCACTTCGCCCATATCATCCCCATATTGAAAGGAGGGGGAAATCCCAAACATAGCATCTCCTACCACCCAATTGCACTGACAAGTTGCTTTTTACCAGTAGGCTATTGCATTTTTTAAATTTCTAGGAATTTACTAGTTGACGAGCAGTGTGGTTTCCGAAAAGGACGCCAAACTCTCGATCTGCTAGTAAAACTGGAGTCACATTCAAGAGGCATTTGCCAAAAAAAAAAAAAAAAATTGATTGTAGTATTTTTAGACATAGAAAAAGCCTACAACATGACATGGCGATATGGCCTAAGAAAACTTGCTGCTTTCGGATTACGTGGAAACTGTTTCATGTTTCATTCAAAACTTCATTTCTCATTGTCAGAATTGTTTTCTGACAATGTCACTTAGACATTTTTGTCCAGGCAAACGGACAAAGGAAGTGTTTTGTTATCAACTTTATTTCTGTGCATGATAAATGATATTGTAGTGTGATCTGTCAAACCCAGGGGTCTTGTCGCAGTTCATCAGGTCACTCTTAGAATTCTGCCCTCCCTTGATGGTGGCGGGGGATACAGGTGCAAACAGACCTGGTTAACCCCTGTCAATTCAATCCCCCTTAAGTGGTAGCGTGGGAGGAGACTGAATCATTAATAGGGGTGTTCCAGTGTGAATACCACTTTCTAACGTTCAGCCTAACCATATGGTAAATTACATACTAAAAAGTAATCTAAGAAAAATGCAAAAGTAAAAGAATGTGCTAAAGGCACCTAAAATTACTGACTGTCGTATGCAAAAACTAATAGAAAAGACTTCCAGAGTGGAGACCCTGGCTGAAGGCCTTACCATAAAACAAAGACAAAACCAGCAAGTCTGGCGTCAGAGCTGAAGGCTTAAAACCCCTTAAACCTAAAAGAAAAAAATACGAAAGTATAAAACCCAAGTCTGGTGACACCGAAACAGGAAACCTAAAACTGAAAGATCACTCAGACTCCCTACATTGAAATGTTAAAATGTTCTTAGGATCACGTCCAGCTCCTATGCAAAGAATATCAGGATCTCAGCACTTAACTTATTATCTTCCGTGATCGTCTCTGTGTTCGGTTCAACAAATATGGCGACACTGCTGGTGGTTCAAAGCTTCGGAGTGTAACGAAACACACTCATTGACGTCTCGACTCGTACTGTTTATTATTTACATTTTCAATGCCCCGGTGACGTCAGAGGCCAAACATTTATACAAAATATAGTCTTGCAATAAATAAGGTAAAACTGTGCATAAAAACGAACAAAAATAAAACTAAAAGTATAAAATAGAAATCATAAGAAAAAGAAAAGCGATAACTAAAAAGAACAAATAAATATTGTACGTAAAAATGCTTCCCCTACAACTTAAAATGAAATCTAAGTAAATACGAGACCTTAAAACTTTACTGAATGTAAAAAAAAAAAAAAAACTAAAATGAATAAAAGCTGATGATAAAAGGATCATAAAAATGTCTCGTTGTTAAATCATAAATAAAAACGCTCAGAGAAAACACACAATAAACAGGGGAAACTAAAATAAAACAATAAAAGTAAATAAAATCGAGAAAAATAACCCAAAACCGAGGTGAGACACATGAGACAATCCTTCAACACGGCAGTCAGAGCGGGAGAGCGGAGAGGATGAGATGCAGCATCCAAGACCACCTTACAATATCTTACCAGCTCCCCCTCGGAATCTTAAATACTCGCTGTACACTGATGATTGTGCATTATGGCATTCCAGCAATAATGCAGAATTCTCAGCAAATCGCATCCAATTGGCACTGGATATGATTCATAACTGGGGCCTCCAATGGGGTTTCAAGTTATCCACAAGAAAGAGTATTGTGGATGATGCCGAACATCAGGCTAACTAGACAACCACCTAATACCTATTAAAAATTCTGCTAGATTTCTCAGTCCTGATTAGGTCTAAAGTAGATTATGGGTCAATCGTATATGGGTCGGCATCAACTTTGAAAGGATTGAATACTATGCAGAATGCATGTGTGCATAGATGTCTTGGAGTCCTGAAGTGTACAAGGATTGAGCATCTTGAGGTGGAGTCAGGAGTACCTCCCCTCCGACTCAGACGCAGCCAGCTAGCGCTGACCTATGCCGCGAAGGTGGCTCGAGACCCAAGCCACCCTAATGGTAATGGTGCCATTAGGCCCTTTACCAAAAGAATCCACGACCTCATCCTTAAAGTCGGTATAGATCTCTCTACCATCGATACCCTGGTTCAAACAAATATAGCGCCATGGGAAACGCCTAATTTTGCTATCATGAAAGCTGGAGGTGGAGGTACGGCAGAGGTTCAGAGAGATCCTTA
>NC_091576.1:8331916-8334416 GCF_042767895.1 Penaeus vannamei
GCACAGGATGATGGAATCCAGGAGGACTACGAAACCGTCTCACTTATTTTAATAAATCTAGTTTGTGGATTGTTTTTTCTATCACATACACACACACATAAACATCACGGAAACGTACATTTGCACACACACACACACACACATGACGAACAGATTGCAACCGGAACAACGAAGGGAAGGACAAGAAAACACACGAATATGCCGAAGGCCTTTTCGCTATTGCTTCGTCAGGGTATATATGACAAAAGGTACATGGAGGACTATTTATACAAACGATAGATGGTTAGGTGATGTCGGTAATCAGGTGAGCGGCTCCCCGTAGCGGTGTTGATGTTGTTGGTTGTATGTATGAACACCGCTTCTACCATCTTCCTTTGTCGTTGGGCCAGACCTTGCTTAATGATGGAGGCCTGGGACCACTTCGGGAGGTGACCGTCAGTGACTACATGTACAACGAAGGCGTTTCTCGTGTCGTGGCGTCGGAGGGCGCTGCGGTGTTGGCTAATTCGTTGTTTGTGCTGTCCTCGTGCTGTCTCACCTATGTAGACTCTATCACAACCACCACAGGGTATGCTGTACACCTGGCTGAGGGGTCTGTTGTGGTTTGACCTCTTTTCTCTCACGATATCTCCGATCTTCTTGCCTGAAGACGTAGCTATTTTTAAGGTGCGGCCCACCAGGGCCTCCAGGTGTTCAGTCAATTCCGAGTGAAGGAAGATTATTCTCTTCACCTCTTGGTCTGCTCATGATCTTCTCGGCCTTGCGTCGGAGGTGGGTGAGCATGGAGCGAGGATAATGGAGGTGTTGGAAGGAGTTGCAGACGTGTTTCATTTCCCCCTCCAAGAACTCAGGGCTGCATATTCTGAGGGCTCGGAGGAAGAAACCAATGACCACGCCTTCTTTAGTCTTCTTGCTATGGGCAGAAAAATAATGAATGAAATCATCTTTATTGGTGGGTTTTCTGTACACGGAAAATATCGGGCCATCTGGTCTTCTGTGGATCATGGTGTCCAGGAAAGGGAGCTGTTCATTCCTTTCCTATGCTCATGCCTGATCTTCTGCTCCTGTATATAGTGAAACAAGGCCAGGCCCTCGAGGCCCAGCCTTTCACCTTCCTTCACATAGTTCTTCATGGTGCTGTTTTCCTGAGCTTCTGGTCCTGGCAAGGTCGACAATGTCAGGTTCGCTTTGAAGGAATCAGATTGACCAGGTTAACAGAGAAACACCAGAGGAAACGTATGAGAGGAATTTATTGATTTATTATTTACACTATATACAAGCACAAAACAGGGGAAATACAGGTGGAGAATCCAGAGGAGCAGGCGAGGTCACATGGCGAAGGAGGTAGACTTTGTCACGACCACGGGAGAACTGTCGAAATTTTGAGTGTCGCACCTTTTATCCGAATCGTCGGTGTAAAGGCACGACACACGAGATGAGGTGACTAATCACGGACGATCTTCTGTTCACTTAGATCTGAGAAGTCTAACTTTGCTTGAGATTTTTCTCTAGAGTGGTACGGCCTGTCTCAGCTATTTCAAGTTGACTCATCTTTTTCTTTGAACTCTATGCCTAGCGTGGAGGCTGGATTGCAATCAAGCGATCCAGCTGCCACGTTGTATGTGGCATACCCTTTTTTACCAGCCCGGCGGCTGTGGTTGGGGGTCCCTGTCTCAGAAATTGCAGGTGTTCATAATTCTGTAGGTAATGTAACAGGGTGGCGTTCGGCTCGCCGCAGTGCTTACATTCCCTGACAACCACGTCATCAAGAATTTGCCTAGCGCATGGGTAACCTAATCTTAATATGTGCAGTATGACTTCGGTACTTCTTTTTATATTTCGAGGAAAGGCCAGTGGCTCATAGCCTGTGGCATCTGAGTGCCACTTGGCCGAGAGGGTGTTTGTGGTATTTTTTCTGTGCGTTCACCGGAGAATGGCAAGCTTTGGAACTCAATGTTCATTGGCTTGGGTTGACGATCATGGGATTTGGGGGTATGTCCCTGCCCTTTTTGACTAGTCTGTCAGCAAACTCTTTTCCTTGGATGCCTATATGGCTTGGGCCCCAGTTAATGATTATTCTTCTACCCTGATTAAGGATCCTCTGGACTATGGTGAGGACCGTGGTCAGGAAGTAGATGTTGGCATGGGACATGCTATGCTGTAGACTGTCAGTGGCTGACCTAGAGTCTGCGAGTATGACCACGTGTCTATCTCTTAGGCACGCATGGGTCAGGGCTCCTATATTTGCAACTGTTTCAGCTTGGAGCGATGGGGCATTGTCAGTGGCCCTAATGGCTGTTTTGGTATCACTTGCTACGAAGCCAGTGCCTGCAGTGTAGTTTATGGGATCCACGGATCCGTCCATATAGGAGTCTCTACTACCTGGGGGACTTATTTGTGCAATGACACTTTGTACTTGTGCCTTTAGGCTAGGCATAGAGTATTGATATTTTCTCCTTGACAACTTCAGGACTGAGAACTTAATCAAGGTGTTTGCCCA
>NC_091576.1:8351916-8354416 GCF_042767895.1 Penaeus vannamei
GAATGCATTCTATCTCGCCACCTTTTCAATATAATCTCGGAAATAATCATGAGGACCACACTTGAAAACCACGAAGGAAGTGTACATATTAAAGGCAGATGTATCACTAACCTACGTTATACCGATGATATGCTGTTAAGAGGTAGAATGGATGAACTATAAAAATAGTCAACAGAGTGAACTAGGCCACCAAAGACCACTGATGACTATAAGCTGGACTGAAAGAAAAGCAATCCAATGGATTCTCGAGAAAGCTAATGAGAAAGTAAAAGATCGACTTCTTAGTACCATTCGAAAGAGAAAAATGAAATTTGTTGGCCACGCACTCGCGTCAAATGACATTGGAAAGGACCTACTAATGGCCGCAGCCTATGGCAAAAGAGGAAGAGGCTGACCTAAGACCCGATTTTCGGACATCAGCGTTGGCATAAGTTTTGCTGGACCATACAGACTGACACAGGCCACGGATGATGATAAATGCACACACACATATATATGTATTGAAGAACCAGAGAAAAAATTATATGAATCAATACTACTGTTTAAATATTTCTGTTTCCTGCTGCAGATGCTGATCTCGAGTCACCGTTTGTTAGGAAAAGTAAGTCACGTTATGTCTGTTAAATGAGATGGAATGGTTTACGGTGAAATAAGAAGACACCGCCCCAGACAGTCACTGTAATAATTAGCACGTTTTCTTTCTTCCCCTAGATAAGTGTGTCAAGAAGTTTATACTAAAGAAATGTTCAAAAAGAGGAGGAAAACTCAAGCTAATGTAAGTTCCGCCAAGTTTAGTTTTACTTGTAATTGTTAGGATTATTACTACTGGAGTTACTATTCCCATTATAATAGTACTGTTGATAATGGATGCGAGATTACTAGTAGTGTTGTACTTAAGTTTAGGAAGAATAGCTAACATGATAGGGTTAAAAGCCAATTGACTAATATGAAGACCATGATGTTGATAATGAGAACGGCAGTGATGTTGGTGAAAATACCGTCATTTTATAGATTTAAATCGAAAATTTTATGGCTAAAATGTATCTTATTACTGGATTTATACTAAATCCGTAATTCTTAAAATACACAAACTCTTAATTTTTACTTCAAATAAGCAGTAAGATAAACAGTCGAGCAGTATCCCTTCAACAGAAATATGTAAACTTTACTGCCAATGAATTGTAAATTTACCGGGAGTAACGAAATTATTTCTGACCGAAACGCATTTTTTGAACCAGAAATAAGACTACTCCAATTTTAAAAAGGTGTTATTAAAGCCGTGTTTTTAAGATATTAAATTCTGTATGATTGTCAATAGTAACAAAGTCAATAATAAAAACGAACCAAAAGAATATTACATATTACAGTTCGTCAAAGGAAGATAGAGTGTTTAGTTCTTCAGGTCTGGGATAACCAACCTTTCATATACTGCAGGAGAAAAGCTGACCAGTGAGGGACCGTATCAAAATTTGAATTAATACCGTGTCAAATGGGGGGGGGGGGGTGGGGGGCATTTAGTGAGTTTGTCTCACTGCTAAAATAATATAAACTGTGGCACTTACAAAAACACCGTTGACACAATATGATCATGTATTTCTTATTTGAGAGAAAATAATGTGGTCACTCTTAGCCTGAGGGAAAGAAAGACACGTATAAGTGACAAGCATGAAAAGCGAGGTTCTACAGTGTCCATGAAAGACGATTATGATTCTCTGATTCATACAAATGGAAGTTTAGTAAACAGAAAATTTCAGAAAAAAATTTAGAATTTCAGATGATTTCAAAGAATTTGTCCAAACAAGGAGATTAAGGTAGCACACATTTTAGAGACTAGGGTAGGTTTTGAAATTGCACCATTTTGGGTCACAAAAGTAATAGCAATAACATTGGTGATTTGGGAAAATTCCTAAAGTTATCATAATTTACTCAGAAGGGATTCACAGAGTAAAAAAAAAAAAAAAAAAAAAAAAAAAAAAAAAAAAAAAAAAAAAAAAAAAAAAGTAAAAATGAATTAATATCTATCCGATAAAATCAAAATACTCTGCAACCTTTGATTTTTTTGTCCATTTTTTTACCAATGATTGCCAGAGTTCTCTACTGACAAGATTAATTCGACACTGTAATAGGCTCAACCATAGGCCTGTTATTACAAAGGATATTATTTATGGCATTCATTGATGACAGATCACTTTCGAATTTTGTAGCAAGATGTTCCAAAGCTGAAGTCACTGGTTGGCGAATTAACTGAAACAGCAATATTATCTGCATCAATTGTTCACATCCAAGTTCATTGTCACTGGAACCCGAGTCTATTCAACATGGAACAAAAAATAATATTCAAGATGCAAATAAAAACTTTCCTTCCCTTCAAAATTACACGTTATCCAAATGAGTGACTAATCAGCCACACTGCGAATAAATGGCAAAACTTTCCCCCAGTCTTTGTTCCACAGTTAGGGTTTGATCAGGATCAGGCATCTGGAAATCATAATGAATAATA
>NC_091576.1:8359416-8376916 GCF_042767895.1 Penaeus vannamei
GATGTCCTGTCGGAGTGTTGGTCCCACAGCCTTCAACGGGTTCGTCTATATATTGAGTATTGAGCCGAGAGCTTGGTGTCTCACATGTTGCCAGTTTCATTCGCACCAGCTATCTAACTAAGCAGGGTTCGAATTTCTAGATCTTTTAGAATCATGATTTTATCCCCATAAGTGAATGTAAATGAGAGAAATGTATATTAAATATAAAAAAATACATATATCAAGGATCATAATTATGTTACATGCACTACGTTCCTAATATTGTAATGCCTTGTATTTTCATTTACCAAACAAGCATTTAACATTCGAATACCAGTTCGCTTCTTAAACACTGAACAGGGAGACAGAAACATGATATAGATCACTATTTCATCTGCATATATCGGTATCTCGTCAATAATCATATTCTTGTTTCCTTCTATTCTCTGACCGTATCCATCTCACTCTCCTTTCCCGATTTTTCTTCCTTTATCCTCCACTCCTCCCTTTTTACCTCCTCCCCCCCACACACAAAGATGCAGATAATATAGCGGTAGTACATTCAATTACTAGGGACAGTCACCACAAGTAGACGTTACTAACCTCTCCTGTCTTCACTGCTTTGTGAATTAGCTAAAGAGAGGTCGATGAATCCACACTAAGGAACTCTAAACCTGGGGAATTATATCCAGAGATGGAGTATAAGACTGTACGCTGGTGACTCTAGTGACAACACCTGTGTCATGCTGCTTGCGGAGAGGGGAAACTGTTGGATGGGGCAACTGCTTGTCTTATGCATTACTCTAGGTATAGGCCATGTACATATAGATATGTATGTATGGGTGAATTTAAATTACAGTGCAAATGAAAGGATCTGTATGTTGTGAGACAGCAGATATGTTTTAATTCACACCGTATTTCATTTCAGCAACCACTGATGAACTGCCTGAAACAAAGCCTCCAGTCAACACTCAAGGCCCTAATGTCACTCCAGGCCCTGATGTTACTTCAGGACCAGAAGATGGGGACACTCCCGAGGAAGGATCTCCTGGTGAGGACACTCCTGAGGAAGGATCTCCTGGTGTAGACATTCCTGAAGAAGGATCTTCTGGTGTAGACACTCCTGAGGAAGGATCTCCTGGTGAAGACACTCCTGATCAAGGATCTTCTGGTGTAGACACTCCTGATGAAGGATCTTCTGGTGTAGACACTCCTGATGAAGGATCTTCTGGTGTAGACACTCCTGAGGAAGGATCTCCTGGTGAAGACACTCCTGATGAAGGATCTTCTGGTGTAGACACTCCTGATGAAGGATCTCCTGGTGTAGACACTCCTGAGGAAGGATCTCCTGGTGAAGACACTCCTGATGAAGGATCTTCTGGTGTAGACACTCCTGATGAAGGATCTTCTGGTGTAGACACTCCTGATGAAGGATCTTCTGGTGTAGACACTCCTGATGAAGGATCTTCTGGTGTAGACACTCCTGATGAAGGATCTCCTGGTGTAGACACTCCTGATGAAGGATCTTCTGGTGTAGACACTCCTGATGAAGGATCTTCTAGTGTAGACACTCCTGATGAAGGATCTTCTGGTGTAGACACTCCTGATGAAGGATCTTCTGGTGTAGACACTCCTGAGGAAGGATCTCCTGGTGAAGACACTCCTGATGAAGGATCTTCTGGTGTAGACACTCCTGATGAAGGATCTTCTGGTGTAAACACTCCTGATGAAGGATCTTCTGGTGTAGACACTCCTGATGAAGGATCTTCTGGTGTAAACACTCCTGATGAAGGATCTCCTGGTGTAGACACTTCTGATGAAGGATCTCCTGGTGTAGACACTCCTGATGAAGGATCTCCTGGTGTAAACACTCCTGATGAAGGATCTCCTGGTGTAGACACTCCTGATGAAGGATCTCCTGGTGTAGACACTCCTGATGAAGGATCTTCTGGTGTAGACACTCCTGATGAAGGATCTCCTGGTGTAGACACTCCTGATGAAGGATCTCCTGGTGTAGACACTCCTGATGAAGGATCTCCTGGTGTAGACACTCCTGATGAAGGATCTCCTGGTGAAGACACTCCTGATGAAGGATCTCCTGGTGTAGACACTCCTGATGAAGGATCTCCTGGTGTAGACACTCCTGAGGAAGGATCTGATGTAGACACTCCTGATGAAGGATCTTCTGGTGTAGACACTCCTGATGAAGGATCTTCTGGTGTAGACACTCCTGATGAAGGATCTCCTGGTGTAGACACTCCTGATGAAGGATCTCCTGGTGAAGACACTCCTGAAGAAGGATCTCCTGGTGTAGACACTCCTGATGAAGGATCTCCTGGTGTAAACACTCCTGATGAAGGATCTCCTGGTGTAGACACTCCTGATGAAGGATCTCCTGGTGTAGACACTCCTGATGAAGTATCTCCTGGTGTAGACACTCCTGATGAAGGATCTCCTGGTGTAGACACTCCTGATGAAGGATCTTCTGGTGTAGACACTCCTGATGAAGGATCTCCTGGTGTAAACACTCCTGATGAAGGATCTCCTGGTGTAGACACTCCTGATGAAGGATCTTCTGGTGTAGACACTCCTGATGAAGGATCTCCTGGTGTAGACACTCCTGATGAAGGATCTCCTGGTGTAGACACTCCTGATGAAGGATCTCCTGGTGTAGACACTCCTGATGAAGGATCTTCTGGTGTAGACACTCCTGATGAAGGATCTCCTGGTGTAGACACTCCTGATGAAGGATCTCCTGGTGTAGACACTCCTGATGAAGGATCTCCTGGTGTAGACACTCCTGATGAAGGATCTCCTGGTGAAGACACTCCTGATGAAGGATCTCCTGGTGTAGACACTCCTGATGAAGGATCTCCTGGTGTAGACACTCCTGAGGAAGGATCTGATGTAGACACTCCTGATGAAGGATCTCCTAGTGTAGACACTCCTGAAGAAGGATCTCCTGGTGTAGACACTCCTGATGAAGGATCTTCTGGTGTAGACACTCCTGAGGAAGGATCTCCTGGTGTAGACACTCCTGATGAAGGATCTTCTGGTGTAGACACTCCTGATGAAGGATCTCCTGGTGTAGACACTCCTGATGAAGGATCTCCTGGTGTAGACACTCCTGATGAAGGATCTCCTGGTGAGGACACTCCTGAGGAAGGACCTCCTGGTGTAGACACTCCTGAGGAAGGATCTCCTGGTGTAGACACTCCTGATGAAGGATCTCCTGGTGTAGACACTCCTGATGAAGGATCTCCTGGTGTAGACACTCCTGATGAAGGATCTTCTGGTGTAGACACTCCTGATGAAGGATCTCCTGGTGTAGACACTCCTGAGGAAGGATCTCCTGGTGTAGACACTCCTGATGAAGGATCTCCTGGTGTAGACACTCCTGATGAAGGATCTCCTGGTGTAGACACTCCTGAGGAAGGATCTCCTGGTGTAGACACTCCTGATGAAGGATCTCCTGGTGTAGACACTCCTGATGAAGGATCTCCTGGTGAAGACACTCCTGATGAAGGATCTTCTGGTGTAGACACTCCTGAAGAAGGATCTCCTGGTGTAGACACTCCTGATGAAGGATCTCCTGGTGTAGACACTCCTGATGAAGGATCTTCTGGTGTAGACACTCCTGATGAAGGATCTCCTGGTGTAGACACTCCTGAGGAAGGATCTGATGTAGACACTCCTGAGGAAGGATCTGGTGTAGACACTCCTGAGGAAGGATCTGGTGTAGACACTCCTGAGGAAGGATCTGGTGTAGACACTCCTGAAGAAGGATCTCCTGGTGTAGACACTCCTGAGGAAGGATCTCCAGGTGTAGACACTCCTGAGGAAGGATCTTCTGATGTAGACACTCCTGATGAAGGATCTTCTGGTGTAGACACTCCTGATGAAGGATCTTCTGGTGTAGACACTCCTGAGGAAGGATCTCCTGGTGTAGACACTCCTGATGAAGGATCTTCTGGTGTAGACACTCCTGAGGAAGGATCTCCTGATGTAGACACTCCTGAAGAAGGATCTACTGGTGTAGACACTCCTGATGAAGGATCTCCTGGTGTAGACACTCCTGAGGAAGGATCTCCTGGTGAGGACACTCCTGAGGAAGGATCTCCTGGTGAGGACACTCCTGAGGAAGGATCTCCTAGTGTAGACACTCCTGAGGAAGGATCTCCTGGTGTAGACACTCCTGATGAAGGATCTCCTGGTGTAGACACTCCTGAGGAAGGATCTCCTGGTGAGGACACTCCTGAGGAAGGATCTCCTAGTGTAGACACTCCTGAGGAAGAAACTCCTGAGGAAGAATCTCCTGAGGAATCTCCTGAGGAAGAAACTCCTGAGGAAGAATCTCCTGAGGAAGAAACTCCTGAGGAAGAATCTCCTGAGGAAGAAACTCCTGAGGAAGAATCTGAGGAATCTCCTGAGGAAGAATCTCCTGAGGAAGAAACTACTGAGGAAGAATCTCCTGAGGAAGAAACTCCTGAGGAAGAATCTCCCGAGGAATCTCCTGAGGAAGAATCTCCTGAGGAAGAATCTCCTGAGGGATCTCCTGAGGAAGAATCTCCTGAGGAAGAAACTCCTGAGGAAGAATCTCCTGAGGAAGAATCTCCCGAGGGATCTTCTGAGGAAGAATCTCCTGAGGAAGAAACTCCTGATGAAGAAACTCCTGAGGAATCTCCTGAGGAAGAAACTCCTGAGGAAGAATCTCCTGAGGAAGAAACTCCTGAGGAAGAATCTCCTGGGGAAGAAACTCCTGAGGAAGAATCTCCTGAGGAAGAATCTCCTGAGGGATCTCCTGAGGAAGAATCTCCTGAGGAAGAAACTCCTGAGGAAGAAACTCCTGATGAAGAAATTCCTGATGAAGAAACTCCTGAGGAAGAATCTCCTGAGGAAGAAACTCCTGATGAAGAAACTCCTGAGGAAGAAACTCCCGAGGAAGAATCTCCTGAGGAAGAAACTCCTGAGGAAGAAACTCCTGATGAAGAATCTCCCGAGGAAGAAACTCCTGATGAAGAATCTCCCGAGGAAGAAACTCCTGATGAAGAATCTCCTGAGGAAGAAACTCCTGATGAAGAAACTCCTGATGAAGAATCTCCCGAGGAAGAAACTCCCGAGGAAGAATCTCCTGAGGAAGAAACTCCTGAGGAAGAATCTCCCGAGGAAGAAACTCCCGAGGAAGAATCTCCTGAGGAAGAAACTCCTGATGAAGAATCTCCCGAAGAAGAAACTCCTGAGGAAGAATCTCCCGAGGAAGAAATTCCTGATGAAGAATCTCCTGAGGAAGAAACTCCTGATGAAGAATCTCCCGAGGAAGAAACTCCCGAGGAAGAATCTCCTGAGGAAGAAACTCCTGAGGAAGAATCTCAAGAGGAAGAAACTCCTGATGAAGAGTCTCCTGTGGAAGAAACTCCTGATGAAGAATCTCCCGAAGAAGAAACTCCTGAGGAAGAATCTCCCGAGGAAGAAACTCCTGATGAAGAAACTCCTGAGGAAGAAACTCCTGAGGAAGAAACTCCTGAGGAAGAAACTCCTGATGAAGAATCTCCCGAAGAAGAAACTCCTGAGGAAGAAACTCCTGAGGAAGAAACTCCTGAGGAAGAAACTCCTGAGGAAGAAACTCCAGAGGAAGAATCTCCTGAGGAAGAAACTCCTGAGGAAGAATCTCCTGAGGAAGAAACTCCTGAGGAAGAAACTCCTGAGGAAGAATCTCCCGAGGAAGAAATTCCTGATGAATCTCCCGAGGAAGAAACTCCTGAGGAAGAATCTCCTGAGGAAGAAACTCCTGATGAAGAAACTCCTGAGGAAGAAACTCCTGAGGAAGAATCTCCTGAGGAAGAAACTCCTGAGGAAGAAACTCCTGAGGAAGAATCTCCTGAGGAAGAAACTCCTGAGGAAGAATCTCCCGAGGAAGAAACTCCTGATGAAGAAACTCCTGAGGAAGAATCTCCTGAGGAAGAAACTCCTGAGGAAGAAACTCCTGAGGAAGAAACTCCTGAGGAAGAAACTCCTGAGGAAGAATCTCCCGAGGAAGAAATTCCTGATGAATCTCCCGAGGAAGAAACTCCTGAGGAAGAATCTCCTGAGGAAGAAACTCCTGAGGAAGAATCTCCTGAGGAAGAAACTCCTGAGGAAGAATCTCCTGAGGAAGAAACTCCTGAGGAAGACACCCCAGAGGATCCTGACTCCGGTGAATATATTTTTTCGTTTTTCTCCTGAAATTAATGGGTTTCACACTTTTCATTTTCTCACTTATCCAATTTGTGAAAGCATGGAGGCGAATGGAGGCGGACCTTTGTTGTTGCTATAAGGGAGAAGTATAGTGCTTTGTCTGTATAGGAAGGGGAAAGGAGTGAAATTAGATATAACTTGAATTGGTGTTACTAGCACCACATTGATGTCAATTATGTCACTGGGTAGACTAAAGTACTCCTTGACATTCGAAAATATACCTTATCATCTTGTTAATGACAGTCTGAAAACTTTGTCTGTGTTGTGTATTCATCAAATATATACTATAAATACCGGAAATGAATACCACTAACTTCAATTATTTTTTCACTTATATTGCAATAATTGGAATGAAGTAGCCTATATAATAAAGAGAAATGTATATATTTAAGTCATTGCTACAGAAAGTAGATGAACAAATTACATGAGGCATGTTAAAACTTCATCTACTTCTATGAAAAAACAAAATGATACTTGAATTTAATAGACACTCCTGATGAAGCAATGGTTAGTTACTCTAATATAGGATGAGTTAAAAATATATGATCCAGTATGTGGTACCAAAAAGCTGCATATAATACCATGTTACTCCTTCCTTTTTTTTCGGGGGGGGGGGGGGGGTATTCCCAGTCCACTCTACCTCAGATATTCATTATCTGGTTGATGCAAGAACTCGTTATTCATGATAAGATACTTCAATTGAATCTTCATAAGATTGAACAAGGGATCCAATAGACTCCGATATAGAAGACAAATTTCATAAAAACTAATGATAGCTAAAGCACACCGGCCTGTTTATGAACTGAATGTTTCCATTGCCATACCTGAATCCCTCTTCTCATTTTATTAAGCCACTGATAATTTTTTGGGGGGTGTCTGTTGATTTGCAAAAGAGATAACCTTAATAACTAAAGCTTTATTAAGTTTCTAGTTTTGTTTCTATGTAAGAGTATATGAAAAAGGGAATCACAGATTGGGATTCATGTGTATTTATATTTTCCAATGCTCTACTTTGCAGATGAAGCTGCAGACACATTAAAAGACCTGGCAGATGAGTTGGATGGCCTTGCTAAAGAAGACCACCCAAGCAGACGTCGACGTCGTGATATTCACGAAATTTCGGTATCAAATATTACAGTACTGCAGGCTAAGGCAAAGTATTGGATTGTGGACATTAGCAGATTTACAAGAGAAGATCTTATCTTTATTGACTTAATCACAAAGGAGGTAAGAATTATGAGGACTGGAGTGCAAACTGGAGCAAAATTTCTCAGTAGTCAGTCCTTGCAGATTGTGACTGTAACTACAAGGATAGTTTATCGTGTAATTGGCCTGTTTGTGAAAGAAGCAGAGATTAAAACAAAACTAAAAGTAACTCTGGCAAACCAAGAGAAATTTGAAACGGTTCACGATATAATAAGATCAGTGGGGCATGAACTGGACAAGATGACCGTATCTACTGATGAGACAGAAATGAATGGTGTAGCAATACTTGAACAATTTAACAATATTTTGTTGGCTATAAATCAGTTTGGTACTAGCGCCATTACTAGCAATACCAACACCATTCTAAATGTAGTTCAACAAGAACTTCATTTACAGGTCTTAGAAGGAGCTGTTTTTTACGAAATACTAATCACTGAAACCAGAGCAAACGTTGAAGCTGCTTTAGTTATTACTGAGGAAACTGCCAAGAAAAATAAGGCACTAAAGGCATCTCAGGAACAAGCTATTCTTCTTGATAGTCTCTCATCTGCTATGAAGATTGTAAAGGAACAAATAGGGTTACTAAGTGAGTCGCAAAAGTTAGTACCTGATGACATTAATCCTACTTCTGTACACATCAGTCAGGAAATTATTGATACAATACTATCTCTTCAGACAGTAGGTACTGAAGCTGTCTCCGAGTCGAACATAAATACAATAAAATCTTTTGAATCAGAGGCTAAGGAATTTCTTCAGCAACATCCATTCATAATCTCAAACTTCGAGAAAATCGAATCTGCAAGTAAAAAGCTGACTTTTGCAGTCGAAAGTAAAGCAGAGGAACTCGCATCTCAGAATTCTCTCGCTAATACACTAGAAACTCTAAAAGACGCTTCTTTCTTTCTTAGCTCTATTACAAAGGTGGTGCACGAAATAAGAAATGCGTCTTCAGAGACTTCCATGGCAGTTAATGATGACATCACAGCTTTTCTCAGTTTCATGACTGAATTTAGTATAGATTATGTAACTAGAGAGTCGGTTTCTACACTGGAAGATTTCTTGCAAAAGGTAATTAATATTCAGATGACTGCTACGTCTTCAGTAGTTCATGATGAAATGAACAGTCTGATAACAAAAGTAGAGGAAATACATATGTCAGTCATTGAGAAAATGGAAGAATATGAATTAAAGAGAGAAAATATACAGTTTGCCCAACAAGTAGAATCAATGAAAGAAATTATATCTTCAACTGAGGTAACCCTGAATGATATTTCTCAGAAAATTTCTAGCAATGATGAGGTATCTACGCTTGAAGTATTACAGATATCTATAGCAGCCATGACAAAACACTTGGATATGTTTTCATCAAAGATCTACAAGCCAAATGAAGATGACCTCCATCTTGCAAAAGCTGATCTAAATTCATTCAAGATGGAGGTCGCACAAGCATCACAAATCAAGAATAGCTTTGAGCTGAAGCAATTGATTGCTAGTACTAGAAAAGCTCTGAAAGTCAACAACAATATTTTGCAAACAATGAAGAAATCGGTAAACATAATACAGCAAGCAGAGACAATATATACCGCAAGTTCAACTGTGGCTGAATTGCAAAGTGTAGTTTCTGCTTTAAAGGCTAAAATATCAGATAAATCTACTTTAACATCACTTGTACTAATTGAGGAAATTCAAACTGAACTCAAAACGTGGAGTCAAAGGGTGAGTAGCTTAAAACTGACGTCTGTCGCTACACTTCGAGGCTTTCTTGACAGCCTTAAAGACAAGACTGGTGAATATTCCGGCCTTGATATCCTCCTTAGTACAATAGAATCCCTGCAGGTCGCCTTAGATGAAACCAAGCAACTGAACGAGCAAGCTCATACAACAAATGTTTTAAAGATGAAAACAAAAGATACACTAAACATCGTAGCACACATATCGAATCTTCTTACTGAAATACAACTTTCCACAATAGGTTCTGAAAATGGTAAGCCTGTTTCAATCAGCACTGCAGAGATAATTACAACTCTAAACAGGGAAATTATAACTATATCGAATATGGAATTAAAGCCTCTAATAGATGAACAACATAAAATTGAGGAATTACTGGAAACCATTAGAAACGGAGAAGTTATTGAGGTCACTGATCTTGAAACGGTAATCATTCAAGTTAACCAATTAATAGATACACTTCAGTTACGTGTCAGCAGCAGTGAGCTGGGATCTAGCAAACTTGACATCTTACAAGCAGTTCAGTCACTGTTAATGGATAATGAAAATCTTTTACGAGAAGTGGAAATTGATAATAATGAAGAATCTGAAATTTTCTTTTTGAAAACCGTAGTCCTCGATGATTATGCTGAATATTTAGAAATACTAAAGCACGAGATCACTGTAACAAAGACTGATGTAGAGATTCTTGAAGGATACAGAAATGATATCAAAGATATTCTGTTAGAGGTTAATGAAACAATGAAAATAAGTGGTTACATTTATAGTATCACCAGTGTTATTTCTTTGATTGAAGATATAAATGAAAAACTTGACAAGAGTATATTCCTTGAAAAAGAGCTAGATGAATTAGGAGAAAAACTGAAGTCATTAGTCAGTCTTTGGCAAACTGTCCAACTCATTATATCTTACTTAACAGAAATGAGTTATATTACAAAAGAACCCACCCACATCATCAGCTTACCCGATACTGTGAACCAAATCAATTCTGATATATCTTCCATTACCAACTTTGATATATCTACCATTACCAACTCTGAAGAAGAAATATTAGAATTTGCTCAGATTTTGGATGAATTAATACGATTGGGAGAGAAGATTATGGATGTTGATGAGCTTCTTAATCTTCTAGTCCAGACAGAAAGTACTTTATCAGTAGAAATAAGCCATGTACAGTCTCAGTACACAAAGGTTAAAGTTATGGTGGAAGTGACTTTAGTAAATCGTGTGACAGCTACTATATTTCAAGAGACAGCTTTACTTATTCAAAGGCTTAAACCATCTCAACTTATTGGTATGATGGATGATGAGGTGAGTGAATTAATTGATTTCTTTAAAAGAGTAACCTCTAACGCGGATTTTATTACGGAAGAAGCAGCTTTGTACATGCTGGTCATTTTTGAAAATGTACAGACTAAGGTGGAAGAACTTGGACCAAGTGAAGGTATTGGAGGTCTAGTAGACTGCCTGAGTGCCGTTCAGGAGGCGAGCACCTCAACTACAAAGCGTTTGAGAGAACAATGGGATAGAGAGTTAAAGTTTAATATTAGAATTATGCATGTGATTGATTCGCTGGAAAAAATGAAAACTGATGTAGCTGAAATCATAGAAAAGATAGGTGTAACCTCTACCAACACTGGAAATGATGAGGTCACCTCCCTCATAACCTTCATACAAGACTTAAAGACATCATTATTCCTGGATGAAACGATCATGCTACTAGAAAATAACTCAAATACCTTAGAGGATATTATAGAAGTCGCTTCTGAAGGCATAGAGATAATTGGTATGTTCCAGTTACAAGTAGAAATTCAAAATGCAATTATAGAGCTAAATGAAAGAGCTTTTGTTTATGAAGTAACTGAAGAGATACGTACACAGATAGATATTTTATTTGAAACTGTTGGACTACTGTCCACTATTGAAGGGGAAATGCTAATGGTCACAGCATTTTTTGAAAGTAAAGAATCTTCCAGTGAGATTGTTACACCGAAAGTGGTGCATGATCTTAAGGATCTCCTGGAGAAAATACTTCATAAAGAAATAACTTTCAAAGAGATAATTAGCCTCAAAGTTATTTTAGAGGATCTTTATTTCTTATATGATAGAGAGAGCTTAAATGTAACAGCCTTGATGCAATTAACTGAAGACGTTAGAACAGCAAAAGAAAAAAGTGAGGTAACTTTACATGAAATGAAATTCACATCAGAAACTCATTTAGCTGTCAAAACTCTAACTACAGCATCTTACATTATAACAGAAATACTAAGCAGTTTGGAAGTTTTTGATACAGATGCTGGATCAGTAGAACCTGGAAAAGCTTTAGAAGGTAATGTTTTAATAGATCTTATCGAGACACTTGAAATAATAGAATCAGGACCTGAAATAACAGAAGAATATTTTACATATCTGGAAGTATTGCTGAAAGAAATCAAAGCTGCCAGCACTGTTCCTGAAGAGGATTGGGAGAGTCTCGGAAATGCAAAACGCATCACTAGAGAGTTACACATTAAGGTACAAGAAAAGTTATCCTACACACTTACAGCAATGAATCGCATTGATAGAATGGCTACTTTAACCGAAGGATTTTCAGTTCTAGAAAGAATAATTTCTGCTGCCAATGATCTAAGTATTACCATAGGACTTGCAACGGAAATGCAAAATATAGAAGGTGTAGCTAACATTACGAGTTTGATAGCGTCCATGTCAGTAGAGTCAATGACCATGAAACAAGTTAAAAAACTGAATGTAATGGCAGAAATACTTAAATCAATTCAAGATAATGTTATCGTTGGCACCGATGTAATAGGCCTACGAGAAATGAAAGTTATTGCATCTGTTAAGCTCGAAGAAGTTAAAGGTAGCAAAGATGTTTTTTCAAGTATTCGTAGTACAAATGCATTAACAGACATTCTAGACTCCTTGGAAGATATTACAAAGAAAATTAATAATACAATAATGAAAATTTCTAATGAAGTAAATGCCATGTATATACCAGACGACAGGATGCATGAAATGTTTGAACTGCTCAGTGGAGAAATCTCATTGTTCAATAAAGAAAAGGTTATCCGAATTAAGGAAATCTACAATAATATCCTTTTAATTGGTGCAGTGTTTGTTGGAAATGCTGATATGGTAAGCTTAACGTTTTCTGCCATCACTAACATTACCAAATCAATATCTACAATGAGATTTATCCTCGAATCAAAAATCGAAAAGAAGTTGATGTTGGAGACCCTCATGGAAAGTAAAAATATTCTAGTAAGTATTGCAGATTTGACAGATAATATCATAAGCGAGGTAGGCCCAGAAACAGATCTGAGTGAAGAAAATATAGGCATTAGCAACCTTATAAAGGAATTGTCCTATACTGATTCCAGCACATTTCATATAACGAAAAAGATGGTCATGGTACTTACTAAAAGCTTGGAAGAGCTGAAATTGATTCAGGCAAAAGGAGCCAATGTCAGAAGTATGACAAAATTAGCCAAGCTTACGAAAACAATATTACATCAACTCACTATCGAAATACAGATATTCCAGTCGGAGTCAGAGAGTGAAGAGGGACTGAGAAAAAATCAAGAGCTAAAAGCTGTAATCTCGGATACGTTGCTTATGCTCAAGAACATCTCAATAACTATTGGGGAGCCTACCTCTGATACAGAACCTACTGAAGTCCTTGTGATTGAGGAGATCCTATCCCTTTTTATACTGATTGGAAAGGCATCCAATTCGAAAGATCTTTTACATTATCAAATTTTACTTGAGGAACAGCCGTATAAACTTGAAGAGAACCTTTACAAATTTAAGCCTGGAATGAATATTGTGAATCTAGAAACGGCGATAGAAGCTGTGGCTGATATTGAAAAATCCCTTGAAAGGAAAATTATTGAAGGATCTTTTGACGTGCAGTACTCCAAAGAAGTGTTTAGGCAGAAACAAATTCAAGGACTAATAACAGAAACTATTCGTCTTTTTGAGTCAATGGAAAATCTGGAAGTTGCTGAAGATTATGTATCTAATCCTGTTTTTGAAGAAATTTCTATGCAATTACAAGACATTGAGTCAAAGTCCTCCTATGAATTTATCCAGAAATTTAGTAGTTATGTAACGATCCTCAGTAATATCAGTAATACTATGAATACCCATCCCATGAAGATAAAAGACCTTGGTTTTATAATACGATCAGTTAAATCTGCTAAATTTTCCATGAGTTTAAGTGTATTAAGGTCTTATACTATCATTGAAAATACTAAAGCATTATCATATCTTCAAGAATCTGAAATTCTCCTTGCAGAAATAGAAGACATTTTGCAAAGTATATCTTTAATATCCCAGCCATCAGGATTAGAGCTTTCTGTCCCTATTCTGAACGAAATTCTACGCTTTATGCAAGATACAGATTCTTATATGCAGGGTGAAGTTGTTGTTCTCAACGAATTTGTGAGGATTTTATTGCTGATCAAACAGGATGCAGGGAATGTCTTAATGAAGGATTTAGAAATTGTTGCTGTTGCTGTAAGGAAACAGCACCAGATAGTAAACATAAGAATCGAAGAAATCAGGGCAGTGCTGAAGAGTGAGAAACAAATTACATATACGAGTGCTGCAAATACTGCTATAAAACATGCTTATCATCTCACATCTGTGCTTGATAAAACATCTACAGAGGAGTTTATTGAAGTTAGCAAAGTTACGGACTTTAGTCTGATGTTAAACTCAATTGACATGACGTCTATTACGGCCTTTGAAATAAATAACATAAATTCTGAATTTGAGAAAGTCCTAGAGATTGTCAGACAAGATAACAGGAAGATTTTTTACCGTTCTAAGATTTCAAGTCAGCTTGCTCTTCTTAGCTACAGAGCATCACTTCATTTACAATTTCAGAAAAACACAGAAAGTATCAAAATATTGAGATCTTCTTTTGACTCATCACGGGTACTTATACATTCACTTTCGTCTGAACTATTACAGATCAAAAAGATTATAGGACAAATCACCTCTTATGAGGTCAATCCTGTAATAACAAGTCTGTACAAATACCTATTATTATTCTCATTTGACTGGAGACTCATACCAGAAGATTTTGGTGATGTTTTGCAGTCTTTTGATATTTCAAGCATTTCAGTGTCCCAAGGAACTGGCATTACTTATTTACAGGAGACTTTAAAAATTATAGAACACTATAAACGTATGGATAAGCATACAGAACGAAGTATGTTAACCATGGAGTTAATAACAAAAATTAAAGAAATTCAAAATGTTTTCTTCCACTTCGTGAATGTTATAGAACAATATATGGATGAAAACATGTTTGAAGATATTGATGAAGAGCACATGAACAATTCAACAGCAAACAGTGAAGTAGTTCAAATTGAATCAATATTTACCATCATGGACATTATGGAACAATGGTCGGTTGGTGAAATTAACTTCCAAAGCCTAGAAGTGCAGACAGTTATCAGTTTTATTACTGCATTCATACAAACCGACGTTAAGATTATTATTAGGAAAATGCAGCGAAGTTTGCTAACAAGATTACTAACCACTGTAAGCACTGTTGCAGCAAAACTCAATGCATTAGTTCAGTCTATGCATTCACTGGGGGGAATACGAGAAATGCATTTTACCATGGAGGAAACCGTCCATCTTCTCACCTCAAATATGGAACTTTTAAGTATTATATCCAGCGAAGGAAAAGCTACAGCACAGACAAAAGTTGCGCTTAGTAATTTGCAGAATGTTACAAGCTCTATTGATAATATCTATGTAATCACAGGAAATGTCTTCAATCTGCTGAGAACTTATTCGTATGAGTTCAGTCTTTCTATTTACAATGATGAAACATCTGATATGGACATAGAGACTACAGAACTGTTCTCTATTTTAAACACAACAATGGATCTTGTTCGTGCTGCCATAATTTCTCAGTCCTTGTTTATAACCGATAGTGAATCCGATGGCACAAAGTCGCCAGAAATTGAGAAAGTTCAGCAAATATCTCGACAGTTTTATGTTCTTAATGAGTATATTTTCCTGCTGACTTTGGCCGAGGACACTGTGAAAGCCCTGGTCAGTGCTATTGAATCTAACGCAGAGCTATCAGAAGAGAAGGAGGAGGCAGAAAACCAGGGTGAAAATGAGCTAACTACGTTGAGCGTTCTGTTAAGGGCCACTTTGTCTGACATAAACAACATCCAGTTTGATTCCCTTAACATGTTAGCCTCTTATATTGACGGTATTGGAGTTCTCATACACAGAACAGTCAACAGCAGCATTTTACAGGATTTAATAGACCTAATATATGAAAATAAGGCTGCCATTAATGCTACATTGGCAACCATGTCTTCATATGCCGAAGCAAGTGCAACCGTCTTAATTTTCCAAGAAGCTTCGCTTGTTGCAGGTGAAGTTGGGTCATTACTCCGTGACTGGGAAATGATTACTGGAAATGATCTTCCAAAACCCAGTGTAGACGAAATTAAGAGTTTCAAAGTTTTCACTGATATGATTATTCACTTTAGCCTATACAGATCTTCTGTTACCAAAGAAACAATATATACTTTCAGAAAGACGTTCCAAGAAATTGAAATGTTCACAGCAATTGATGAAACTACAGTCCCTCGTTTTCATGTTTGGCGACTGCTGTTAGCGAATTCTGAGGTAACCTTGAGGGATATTTTTCTAAAGAATGTGGAAGATGCTATTTCTGATTCACTTACCATGCGAGATCAGTATATCTTTACACGAGCTCAAGTTGTAGTGGAAAAATTCATTGAAGTCGTAAATCAACTGATGCAGTCTTTCGATGGCAACACAGAAACTAATTCAGGCCTCTCACTCATATTAAAGAAGATGATAAAGGAATCCATTGATATTTTTGATGTATGGACATTCGGCGTTATTGAGCAGTATCAAGTAATAGCTACTGAACAGTTGTTAGTTGAATTATCAGAAATTGGTAAAATTCTTATCGGATCTGCCACCATGCCAGAATTAGAAAAATTACGGTTCATTCTACTTGTTACCAGAGACAGCATTACAGTATCACTCAAAAGGATTATGGTCGAAATTCTTGAAATCGAAGAATTTAATGAATTAAAAAGTTGTCATCAATTTTTCTCACAGTTTGAGGCTTTCTTATCAACTTGTTCTTATCAGGTAACTTCAACAGACAACTCGGGATTGGAAGAGGAGGTTGATGAACTGACTAAAATTCTTGGAAATGGATTTACAGACTTTCTAGAAATTGACCTAAAAATGGTGCAAGGCAATATTACTTTAATTTTGTCTATGTGTCAAGATGCCGGCAATTCTTCAGATGAGCAAATATTAGAACTTCTTTGGGTTATTGGGGATACAGTTGTTGCCTTGGAGTCATTAATTAGAGAGAGTGTTTGGATGAGCGTGGAAAGGACTGCAACACTTATGTTGAGTAGCATTCATCATGATACTGACTTAAATGCGGATATGCTGTTTACTAGAGGTGATTTAATCAGAATAAGTATGCAGATTACAAAAGTAAAAGATAATCTCTACACAGTTAATAGAAATGATGTTATGGCTTTATCAAGAAAGACAACTCCCTTTAGAAGGATAATAGAATTGTATGGAAGGAACATTGTAGATCTGGTGGCTATAAGAAAGGACCTGGCATATCTGAAATCTACATCTCGGAGATTTTCGCGAAACACACGTATGTATGCTATTCACAGCAGAACATCTAGGATCTTAAATGAAGAAAAGAATGATGTTCAAAACATTATATCTTCATTGAATAATTTGATAAAGAGTATTGGTGAAATAACAGATATAGAATATGTTGTAGTAGATGCGATCACTGATGCTTACCATTTCCTTATCAACATTACTTCTTATAATGATTTGTTGCCAATCAACCTAGGGGAACGTCTATCTGCCATTAATTTTAATGAGGTGCAGGTGACACCAGGTACTGGCATTCACTACCTTATGGAGGTCTACCACTTAATGGAAGATGTGATGGAAATGAAGCAACATGTGGTGACAAGTCTGTATTATTACAGAGAGGCAGATGCATTGCTCAGAACAAAGGAGGCAATTATTAGTGTACATAATGTACTCAAAACTTACGCTGAACTATTGTATCCTATTGAGAATGAGCCTAATGAAGTTACCATCGAATTGCCCAAACCTGAAACAGCTGCACAAGTTACAGCCGCGTCCTTGGGATACGATAATAACCAAAATAATGACATACATGTTATTGATATCATTGCCGACATCAAAAACATGACAAATGTATTGTCTAGAACGAGCTCGACATTGGGGAAAAATGAAGTCGAGAAGATACAGACATATACTTCTCATT
>NC_091576.1:8384416-8394416 GCF_042767895.1 Penaeus vannamei
GATTAATAAAGCTTTTGACTTCTTGTTATTGCCATTATGAATATAGCTTAAAAAATGATAATCATCATAAGGATCATCTTCCTTATCTTTAAACCCACTGTGGTATTTTCCTGATATTAATTGATCCTTTTATTTCAGATACTCCTCTATCAACCCCAGAAATGCCTGCAGATAGTAATCTATCCAAATCAGTGCTTGCTGTCCTCTATGAACTGGCGGGTGAGATGAATAATCTGTTGGCAATGCATAGTAGTACGAAACGCAATGCTACTGAAGTGTCAATCGAAGGCATTGAGGTTATCGTCATGAATCTTGAGCGATGGAGGGTCGACATTAATAGAATTAGGCAAGGTGACATCACGATCATTCACTCTGCGACATTGAAGGTTAGACAAATGAGAATGGATGTTCAGGCAGGATCCAAAATACTCAGCACGCAGTCACTGCACACTCTACGAACAACTGCTAAATTAACTATCCATGTGATTGGTCATCTTTTGAATGATATAAAATCAGCAGATAAACTTAAAGCAATGCAAAGAGAGAGCGAACTCTTAAAATCTTTCAATGAATCATTCAGTGACATATCGACACAAATGAGCATGTTGCAAATCACACTGGGTGGCTTTGACAGTTCGGAAGGAAATGATAGCAGCAGTATAAACAATGTTTTGGATCACATAATCAAAAGCATTAGGGCCATCACCGAATTCGGCATCGGTGCCATCACCAGCAGTGGTGCAGCTTCCCTTCACATGTTTAATGAAGAGCTGAGGGCAGTTGTCTCACAAGTACAGTCAAACACCATAATTTTAAGTTCAACGGAAATCGCTCTCATAAATACAATTACGACAGAGACTGAATATGCATTTTTAGAAATCGAAATGCTAAGTAAAAGGAATGAGAAAAAGCTTGAATCTCAAACACAACTGATTCTTCTGGAAAATTTGTTCAGAGCTACAAAGGTTGTTAAGGAAACGACAGATTTACTGTCAGACTCAATGAATTCCAACCCTGAAGGAGTTCTTGGTACTTCTGTTACAATACCGCAGAGTCTCATCTCCACCTTGACATTCCTACAGGACTCTCTTGGGTCTGCTACTGAGGCACATATTGCAGAAATAAAATCCTTTGAGTCCTTTGGCGAGTCGCTTCTTAGTGAGGATCCATCCATCATCGTAAACCATGAAGAAGTCGTCTCTGCAAATACAAGATTAACAATAGCAATAAGCAATAATATTGAACAAGTTGCATCTATAACCTTATTCTATGAAAAGTTAGATATCCTCTATCATGTTTCCTACATTCTTGACTCAATAATGGACACAGCTGAGCAACTTGGAAAGAACAGTTCTGAGTCTCTTGTAAAAGAAAATATTATCATAAATCTACTGAATGTCATCAGTACTTTGCGTATAGAAAGCGTTACGACTGAGTTACTGAGAGATCTTGAGCATTACCACTCACAGCTAATTGGTCTCTCTAACTCAGATATTTCAATCGGATATATAAGCCTTCAGGAACTTCAAGAAAAAACACAAGAAGTAAAAGTGGCGATAAGTCTTACAATAGAAAAATACGAGGAAAAAGAAGAGGGTTTATTCGCCATGAAGCAAGTAGGAAAAATGGTAGACATTATTTCATCTACGCAAGTAACTGTCAGTGATCTAATGGCAAAAGTGTCAGCGACTTCAAGTGAATCACCATCTGATGCCATTAAAGCTAATGTTCAGATGCTCAGCAAGTACATGGATCTTTTCTCCTCTACAACGTACACACCAAATGAAGCTGACCTCTTACAGGCTGAGGCGGCACTGGCAGCATTCGCCGAGAATGTGGTGGCCATATCAAACATGGGAATAAGCAATGAGTTAAGGAAATTGGAAGTCGTCACAAGAAAAGCTGCCAACTTGAAAGACAATGCTGCAACAATACTTGAGAAATCTGTTGAGAATAATCTAGTGACGGAAGTGACTTTTTCTGTAAAGATTTTGGTAACTGAAATACATGATATCATTACTCATTTGCAGTCAAACATACAAGAGGACACATCACTATCTTCTAACATATATCTTGAGGAGATTCAAGCACAACTTGAACCTTGGAGCAAAAGCATTACCAATATTAATATAAAGTCTGTCACAGCAGTGACAGGCTTGCTTGAGAAAATATCAGAACTGAATGGTACATATTCTGGTATAGACACTCTCCTTGATACTTTAAGTACAGTGGAGACGAAATTAGACAAGCAAATAGGGCTTAATGAGGAAACCAGTCTAAAAGTTGCTTTGACACTACGAACGCAACAATCGACTGCACTGATTTCTTACACTCTTCAACTTCTGGGTGAGCTCCAAAAACTTAGCAGTTCAGCTTCAGAAGGATCTGAATCTTCCCTGGTAAGAAGCACAGTGAATGCTGTCAATGCACTGAGCAGAAATGTAATTAGGATCTCTGCCGAGGAAATATCTGACCTACAGGGAATGACAGAACAGTTAGAGATCTTTATACAAGACATCAGAGATGGCGAAAATGTTAGCCAAATTACGAACTTGGAGATGGCAATAACTCAAATTAAGCAGGCAGAACATATCTTTAGACATGAGATGAAGATGAAACAGCTAGACCTTGGTAAGGCTGATGTGTTATTGAGTGTTCAGAGACTAAATGCAGAAATGAGTAATCTTTTGCACCAGCTAATAAGAACTAACTCTACATTGAGTGAAGATTCTGTTATGAAGAAAGCAACTGTAGATAGCTATGTTGCTTACATTCTTTCAATGCAAGAACAGGTGAGCACTCTTACAGAGAATGATATTCAGACTATTGAGATATTCATAAATGATATCAATAATATTGTTTTGAATACCAACGATGTAACCATCATAAAGGGATATACACATGATATTGAGTATGCTATTTCTCTGATTACAAAAGTGGACCAAAAAATCAGTGGGAAGATAGCTTTTGAAAAAGAGCTGCATGATGCTGCTACTGAATTGATATTGCTGCACGAGTTATTACACTATGTGCAGCTTACTTTCCTTTCTCTGAAGGAAATGACAAACGTGACAAAAATCAGTAGTGTTCACTTTGATGTAGAGAGTTTTATGAAAGTAATGGCTGCAATAAGTAGTAATAGTTCTTTCCGACCAGACTTGAGGGAAATTAGTACTTATTACGAGGAACTTCATGAGATGGTACAAAACAATGAAAAAATTGAGAATTTTGAATCACTTCTGAACTCTACCATCCAAGCTAGAAACTCACTGAAGAGCCAAAGGACACAGCTTGAAGTCTCTCGCGAAAGAATGTTGATTTTGCGCAGAGTGACTATGATTCGTGAAATGACTAATGTCATCACTAAGGATTTAGAAGACACCATTGAAAATCTGGTACCTTCACAGCTGGTTGGAGAGACGAACCAGGAAATAAGCATACTAATTAATGAGCTCAGACGACTTACTTTGAATATAGATTCAGTCAGAGAAAGGGAAATATCTCAAATTAAAGAGATGTTTTCGAAAGTACAAGTTATACTGGAAAAACTTGAATCCCATGAAGGAGTCGCAAATTTAGTGGACTTATTGAGTGCTGTAAAAATTACAAGAAATATTGCTACTGAACGTGTTAGTGAACAAGAAGACAATGTGGACAAACATATTGAAACATACTCCATTATTATTGAGCTCCTTGAGGATATTAAGAATGAAGTTACCGACATTATATCTCTTATAGAAGACACTACCTCTAATAGCAATGAAGATGAAACCATATTCTCCATGATCAATACTATAGAAAAATTGACCAATTCCTATTTCTTGAAAGAAACTATTGAAAGCCTTGAAGATGGTGTGCAAATCCTCAGAACAGTCAAGGGCTCAGCCTCACTAGGGAAAGTGATACCTGGTATATTCCAGTTACAGGTTGCTACTAAGGATGCCATATCCGAAATAAACGAGAGAAAAGTGACCCTTGAATCCATTCGACAGGCACGCATGGAAATTGATGTTTTAGCAAAAGCAGAAAGCATTCTTTCTAGTATCGAGAATGAGATGTCACTTGCCATGGAGTATTTTACTGATATTGATGGTCTTAATGAATTGTCAACACAGCATGTCATTGAAATGCTATCCCGTCTGATGTCTAGGATGCTAAATAGTGAAATTACTTGGGTTATAACTGATCAGCTTGAATTTATGTTACGTGACTTCTACTCTATATATGATGAAAATGAAATTAACTTTGAAGATATGTCCAATGCCTTAGACCTAGTTGTACGTGTCAGATCATCAATAACCACAGTCCTTGAAGAAAATAAACGCCTATCAAAAGATCAAGTGATTGTCAGCAAACTAAACAGAGCCACAGCAGTTCTCACCGAGATAAAGGCAGTCCTGACAACCTTTGTCGCCGGTATTGGAACAGTAAACAGTAAAGTGAATCATGAGGAAGTGGACGAACTGTTAAGAGTTCTCAGTATGGACACAGAAATTTCACATGAATACATTTTGATTTTAGAGGTGATGTTGTCATCATTACGAAATATAACCATTATTTCCGGGGAAGGAATACATGGTCTTGAGAGAGCAATAGCCATTACAGAACAGATGCATGATAGAGCTACAAGAGAACAGGCATATGTCCGTAGAAATGTTGACCGATCCATGAAAAGGACAACCTTTGCTGCAGGGACGGTACTTCTAGAAAGGATTATTGCCTCTGTAACTGTTTCAAATGAAAATATAGATCCTACTCTAGAAGAAAGTGAAAATAGTGATATCACTGAGCTCATTAACTTCGTAAGTAGCTTATCTGTGGAGTCTCTTGGTAAGGAGCAGGTGGGAATTCTAGAAAGGAAAGTTGAAAAATTGGAATCCATCATAGAAATGACAGTTGCTGGAATAAGTGGCTTGAGAAGATTGAAAGCTTTAGCTTCAGCTAAAGTTGAGGAAGTCAGAGGAAGCAGCAATGTTTTCACAGTGATTATTGAAAGAACAGACATGTTAGGAACACTGGAAAAAACAGAGATGCTTGTCATGAAGATTAAAGAAGCTCTCGTAAATGTGTCCTTTGATATACATGGAATAAACCCTACAAACAACATAATGTCTGAACTCACTACTCTTCTTACAATGGACATTGTCAGCTTCACAGAACAGACTATTTTGAGAATAGAGGAAATCTTAACTAATATTCAGATAATCGGAGCTCCCTTTGTTGGAAATTCTAGCACAGCTCAAGCAACCATTACTGCCATTACTACTCTAACTAATAAAATCGAAAGACGAAGACCACAACTCGAGCTCGAATTAGAGAAGCAAATACAATCAGAAATATTAATGGAAGCTAAAGTTAAACTTACAACTCTGCAGAACCTCATACAAAATGCTGTAGAACCAGGGGAGGAAGCACAAGAAACTGAAGGAAATCTCATAATTAGAAATTTCCAGCAGAAACTGATAACTTTTGAAACAAACATTTATAGCATCACCAGAGAGTCTCTTTCATTCCTCAGTGAAAATATTAAACTTTTACAAGTGATTATTTTAAAGACTGGAAGTGTCAAGGGTGGTGTAAGTCTTAGCAAAACAATTGCATCCCTTTTGACTGAAATCTCTGTTGAGATTGAGGTCTTACAGGATGAAGCAACAAAGGAAAAGCATTTAAAAAGGATTGAGAATGCAGAAAGAATTGTGACAGATGCTTCCTTATTCTTTGAAGACCTAGTGGCCTCCATTGGACAACCAGCCATGAATGCAGAACCTATCCAGATTATGGAAATCGATAAAGCACTTTATTTACTCACACAGATTAAAAGTGGATCTTCCTCTGCTGTTGACATTCAGAAACTAAAGGGACTTTTAGAGAACCTCGAGAGAAAGCGAGAAACAATTGGAATGCCTGGAATGTTCATCCAGAATCTTGAAGAAGTTACAGCCATCAGTAAGCGATTACAGAGCTCTTTAATGGCACAAGTGATGGAGGGTATGTTTGATGCAGAGTATTTCGGACAGGTCTATCAGCAAAAGCGCATCCAATTACATGTAACAGAGGCAATCAGGTTGCTCCAACAACTGAAGTCAAAGGATAAAGGGCAATATGACTTTGATCATCCTGTATTTGACCAACTATTTGAAATCTTTGGAATCATACAATCAGGATCATCAGACAACCTCCTACAGGTGATTGAGGATTCCATCATGGTTCTTGGGGAATTGAGCAGTAACATAATTAACAATACACGGATACAAAGACTTACTTCCGTGATGCAGATAGCTAAATCTGCCAAGTTGGCACTATCTATCAATATTGCAAGATCATACAACATTAAGTCAAGTGAGAAGGAAGTAAATGTTTTAGCCAAAATAATCGCTTCCCTTGGGGAACTGATAGACATTCTGAAATACATTGAAAGAACTTCTAATCCAACAGAATCTCCTTTGAATCTTCCTGTACTTGTAGAAATGACTGAGATATTACAAAATACTGATGTTCCCACATTAGAGGAGGTCGTTCTGTTAGATGAATATGTAGATTTGCTTACTAATTTCAAGGAAAACTATGAAGGTGCTCAAATTGAAGGGATGGAAGCTATTCTCTTTTTGGTGAAAGAGCAACAATCTCGTCTTTCCATAATGCTCAATGAAGTTCAGCAACGACAAAGAAAAGAGAAACAAGTTGTGTACACAAGTGCCGCTCACAGTGTTACTGTTAGGGCTTACCAGTCTCTTATCGAGTTAAGGAAGCCTGCATTGGGAGCTGTTGTCGAAGTGGATGAGGTAACTCGTTTCAGTTTGTTGCTGAACACAATTGACATGAATCTTATTACAGCAATAGACATTTCTAAACTAAGGTCTGGCTTGCAGAAAGTATTGGAGGCTGTCACTTCTAAAGTTGAAAGGATTGCTTACTTACCCAAGCTCAATAAACAGCTTGCACTTCTTAGCTATAAGGCATCTTCGAATATGGAATTTGAGAAAAAAATGGAAAGAACAAAACTGATAGTAGCGTCCTTTGCTTCAGCAAGAGCAGCGATTGTTTCTACAGCTTCAGCTTTGTCCCAAATCCAAAAGACTTCAGTTGATGCTTCTTTAGAATCTAATGGGGTGATAACAGAACTGTATGAATACCTCACGTCACTGGTAAGTGACTGGCCACTCATTCCAGAGGATTTTGGTGATGTTTTACAGTCATATGATCTGTCAAATATTTCGGTGTCCCATGAATCTGGAATCACTTACTTGCAAGAGACAGTAGATATTTTGGAACGGTATAAAGCTGTTGATAATCAGATGCAGGAAAGTATGTCAGCCATGGAATCAATCATGCCAATCAAGGAAATACACATATCATTATCACAGTTGACAAACATCATTGAAGACTATTTGTTTGGTAGCACTCTTGATGGTAGTAATGTTACTGATGAAGCTATAGACTCTGAGAGCATAAGCAATATATTGACTATAGATCCCATTGAAACTATACATATTATCATGGATATGACAGAAGAGTGGTCGGTAAGAAATATGCATTTCCAAAGCCTGGACTCTCAAAGATTTGTCAGGCTTGTCACTGAGTTTATAAAGACTGATCCTACAATCACTTTGAAAAAAATACAAAGAAATTTCTTGATCAAATCTCTAAACATCCTAGTTTCGGTCTCAGAAAAGCTAAGTACATCAATTCAGACTATGGAATCATCTCTAGGTATAAAGAACACATTTGCTATCTTGGAGGATACCAACCAGCTCCTCACTTCAAACTTGGACACTATTCGCCAAATTGCAGAGAAAGGAAAAGGCATAGCAGAGACAAAAGCTGCTCTTGATGGTTTGTATAGTACTCTAACTGCTTTTGATGTATATTCAGTCGATTTCCGTGTGCTTGCTACCCTCAGAGAGTATTCGTTTAAACTTAGTGCTTCTATTTCCACTAGTCAGTCGTCAGACATGGACATAGATATCATGCAATTTTCTTCACTTATAGAGACCACCATACAACAAATTCAAATCGTGCTTATGTCCCAGTCATCCCTTACTATTGAAAGTCAATTCATTGATGATAACCTATTATCACTGCAGTTTGAGGAGGTTAAACGATTTTCCACACAATTTTACATTCTGGGTGAGTGCAATTCCCTACTGAATAAGGCTCAGAGTGCAGTTACATCTCTAACTGCTATTGTTTCTGCATCCGATGGAAATGACGAGGATGGCGGACACCAAGGGCAAACAGAGGAGTCTAAAGTGTCTAGATTCAGTCTTCTGTTACAAGTCGTTCTTGCAAATATTGACAATATTAAGTATGATTTGTTGACCTCATTGGCTTCTTCAGTAAGCAGTATCAATTTGATTATGGACAAAACAGGAACTTCTATCAGCCTTACAATACTTGAAAACCTAAATGACCTCATCAGCCAAACTCAAACTAAACTAAATTTCAAAATGGAAACTATGTCTTCACTTGCCCAGACGAGTGAAGCTGCAATGATATTCCAGGAAGCCTCTGTACTTATGAGTGACTTTAAATCTTTTGTCCAGGATTGGGCAATAACCATGGGCAGTGGAGTGCATGGAAGTGAAATGAACGAAACTGAAGCAGAAACCTTTAATGTCATTACTGAAATGCTCATTAGTTTTAGCCTCAAGCCATCATCTGTAAACAAAAGTACTATCTATGCCTTTAAGAAATACATGCAAGACCTTGAAACATTCAGTGTATCTGAAGGTATCTCAGTTCCTGGTTTCCATATCTGGCAACTTTTTCTTGTCAATTCCGAAATTAGTCTGAAGAATTTGTTTGAGGCCAATGCACGAGAAGCTATCACTGATTCTTTGAGTATTCAAAACCACGATACATATACAAGTGCCCAAGTTGTTGTCGAGAACTTCACACAATTTATAACTGGACTCAGTCAGTCTCACGACAGCAGTGCAGAACTGAATTCAAGCCTTTCTAGAAGGCTAGAGAAGATCATACTAGATTCCATTGGTATTTTTAAAGAGTGGTCATTTGGTAAGATTGAACAATACCAGATCACAAAATGCCATGAGCTTTTGGCAGAACTGAAGGAGGCCAGCACTCTTTTTGAGTCAAACGTAATGCCAGAACTAGAGGAGTTAAGGATTACTTTAATGGCTGCAAGAGACACCATCACGGCAGCATCCCAGAGAATCACAAGCGAAAGGCTTGAAATTCAACAATTTGCTGAAATCAAAATACGTCATCAGTACTTTTCGCAGCTACAAACTTTGTTAAGTTGTGTTCCTCAAGTGAATGGTCCAGCAGGAAATGTCAGCAAGGGGAAAGAAGTTCATGATTTGTATCTAATTCTCGAACATAGCTTTAAAAACCCTCTTGATTTAAATTTAGAAACAGTCGAGAGAGAGGTTTCTTCTCTGCTGCCAGTGATTCAGCACTCATGCATTAGCGATGTACCCTATTATGTAGAACTGTTCTGGGTTCTACATGATTTAGTTGCGAACCTCGAGTCTCGCATGAGAGAAAGCATTTGGTGGAGTGTAGTGAGGATTGCTTCACACATGTCAAAGAGCATTCCTTATGACACCAATATGAATACAGACACCATTACACTCGTAAGTGACATGACTGACATAAACATGCATGTAACCAAAGTAATAGATAATTTGTACACAGTTTCTAGACATGACGTCATGGAGCTTTCAAGAATGACTACTCTTCTCAGACGGATATTGCTAGTACACGGTGGTAATATTGTAGATCTAATTGCTGTCAGGAATGGACTTGCTTATATGAGCACCACCTCCCAGAGATATGCTCAGATTTCCCAGATGTATGCCGTTCAAAGAAGAACATTGAGAATCTTAACCGATGACAAGAACAATCTTGAAAGTATTATGCTTTCCCTGGCTAAGGTGGCACAGGGTATCGGCAAAATAACAGAAATACACTATGATACAGTCGATGCAGTTGCTGATGCCTACCAGTTTCTTGTCAGCATCACTTCTCATGTCGA
>NC_091576.1:8401916-8411916 GCF_042767895.1 Penaeus vannamei
ATAAATGATATCAATAATATTGTTTTGAATACCAACGATGTAACCATCATAAAGGGATATACACATGATATTGAGTATGCTATTTCTCTGATTACAAAAGTGGACCAAAAAATCAGTGGCAAGATAGCTTTTGAAAAAGAGCTGCATGATGCTGCTACTGAATTGATATTGCTGCACGAGTTATTACACTATGTGCAGCTTACCTTTCTTTCTCTGAAGGAAATGACAAACATGACAAAAATCAGTAGTGCTCACTTTGATGTAGAGAGTTTTCTGAAAGTAATGGCTGCAATAAGTAGTAATAGTTCTTTCCGACCAGACTTGAGGGAAATTAGCACTTATTACGAGGAGCTTCATGAGATGGTACAAAACAATGAAAAAATTGAGAATTTTGAATCACTTCTGAACTCTACCATCCAAGCTAGAAACTCACTGAAGAGCCAAAGGACACAGCTTGAAGTCTCTCGCGAAAGAATGTTGGTTTTGCGCAGAGTGACTATGATTCGTGAAAAGACTAATGTCATCACTAAGGATTTAGAAGACACCATTGAAAATCTGGTACCTTCACAGCTGGTTGGAGAGACGAACCAGGAAATAAGCATACTAACTAATGAGCTCAGACGACTTACTTTGAATATAGATTCAGTCAGAGAAAGGGAAATATCTCAAATTAAAGAGATGTTTTCGAAAGTACAAGTTATACTGGAAAAACTTGAATCCCATGAAGGAGTCGCAAATTTAGTGGACTTATTGAGTGCTGTAAAAATTACAAGAAATATTGCTACTGAACGTGTTAATGAACAAGAAGACAATGTGGACAAACATATTGAAACATACTCCATTATTATTGAGCTCCTTGAGGATATTAAGAATGAAGTTACCGACATTATATCTCTCATAGAAGACACTACCTCTAATAGCAATGAAGATGAAACCATATTCTCCATAATCAATACTATAGAAGAATTGACCAATTCCTATTTCTTGAAAGAAACTATTGAAAGCCTCGAAGATGGTATGCAAATCCTCAGAACAGTCAAGGGCTCAGCCTCACCAGGGAAAGTGATACCTGGTATATTCCAGTTACAGGTTGCTACTAAGGATGCCATATCCGAAATAAACGAGAGAAAAGTGACCCTTGAATCCATTCGACAGGCACGCATAGAAATTGATGTTTTAGCTAAAGCAGAAAGCATTCTTTCTAGTATCGAGAGTGAGATGTCACTTGCCATGGAGTATTTTACTGATATTGATGGTCTTAATGAATTGTCAACACAGCATGTCATTGAAATGCTATCCCGTCTGATGTCTAGGATGCTAAATAGTGAAATTACTTGGGTTATAACTGATCAGCTTGAATTTGTATTACATGACTTCTACTCTATATATGATGAAAATGAAGTTAACTTTGAAGATATGTCCAATGCCTTAGACCTAGTTGTACGTGTCAGATCATCAATAACCACAGTCCTTGAAGAAAATAAACGCCTATCAAAAGATCAAGTGATTGTCAGCAAACTAAACAGAGCCACAGCAGTTCTCACCGAGATAAAGGCAGTCCTGACAACCTTTGTCGCCGGTATTGGAACAGTAAACAGTGAAATCAATCATGAGGAAGTGGACGAACTGTTAAGAGTTCTCAGTATGGACACAGAAATTTCACATGAATACATTTTGATTTTAGAGGTGATGTTGTCATCATTACGAAATATAACCATTATTTCCGGGGAAGGAATGCATGGTCTTGAGAGAGCAATAGCCAGTACAGAACAGATGCATGATAGAGCTACAAGAGAACAGGCATATGTCCGTAGAAATGTTGACCGATCCATGAAAAGGACAACCTTTGCTGCAGGAACGGTACTTCTAGAAAGGATTATTGCCTCTGTAACTGTTTCAAATGAAAATATAGATCCTACTCTAGAAGAAAGTGAAAATAGTGATATCACTGAGCTCATTAACTTCGTAAGTAGCTTATCTGTGGAGTCTCTTGGTAAGGAGCAGGTGGGAATTCTAGAAAGGAAAGTTGAAAAGTTGGAATCCATCATAGAAATGACAGTTGCTGGAATAAGTGGCTTGAGAAGATTGAAAGCTTTAGCTTCAGCTAAAGTTGAGGAAGTCAGAGGAAGCAGCAATGTTTTCACAGTGATTATTGAAAGAACAGACATGTTAGGAACACTGGAAAAAACAGAGATGCTTGTCATGAAGATTAAAGAAGCTCTCGTAAATGTGTCCTTTGATATACATGGAATAAACCCTACAAACAACATAATGTCTGAACTCACTACTCTTCTTACAATGGACATTGTCAGCTTCACAGAACAGACTATTTTGAGAATAGAGGAAATCTTAACTAATATTCAGATAATCGGAGCTCCCTTTGTCGGAAATTCTAGCACAGCTCAAGCAACCATTACTGCCATTACTACTCTAACTAATAAAATCGAAAGACGAAGACCACAACTCGAGCTCGAATTAGAGAAGCAAATACAATCAGAAATATTAATGGAAGCTAAAGTTAAACTTACAACTCTGCAGAACCTCATACAAAATGCTGTAGAACCAGGGGAGGAAGCACAAGAAACTGAAGGAAATCTCATAATTAGAAATTTCCAGCAGAAACTGATAACTTTTGAAACAAACATTTATAGCATCACCAGAGAGTCTCTTTCATTCCTCAGTGAAAATATTAAACTTTTACAAGTGATTATTTTAAAGACTGGAAGTGTCAAGGGTGGTGTAAGTCTTAGCAAAACAATTGCATCCCTTTTGACTGAAATCTCTGTTGAGATTGAGGTCTTACAGGATGAAGCAACAAAGGAAAAGCATTTAAAAAGGATTGAGAATGCAGAAAGAATTGTGACAGATGCTTCCTTATTCTTTGAAGACCTAGTGGCCTCCATTGGACAACCAGCCATGAATGCAGAACCTATCCAGATTATGGAAATCGATAAAGCACTTTATTTACTCACACAGATTAAAAGTGGATCTTCCTCTGCTGTTGACATTCAGAAACTAAAGGGACTTTTAGAGAACCTCGAGAGAAAGCGAGAAACAATTGGAATGCCTGGAATGTTCATCCAGAATCTTGAAGAAGTTACAGCCATCAGTAAGCGATTACAGAGCTCTTTAATGGCACAAGTGATGGAGGGGATGTTTGATGCAGAGTATTTCGGACAGGTCTATCAGCAAAAGCGCATCCAATTACATGTAACAGAGGCAATCAGGTTGCTCCAACAACTGAAGTCAAAGGATAAAGGGCAATATGACTTTGATCATCCTGTATTTGACCAACTATTTGAAATCTTTGGAATCATAGAATCAGGATCATCAGACAACCTCCTACAGGTGATTGAGGATTCCATCATGGTTCTTGGGGAATTGAGCAGTAACATGATTAACAATACACGGATACAAAGACTTACTTCCGTGATGCAGATAGCTAAATCTGCCAAGTTGGCACTATCTATCAATATTGCAAGATCATACAACATTAAGTCAAGTGAGAAGGAAGTAAATGTTTTAGCCAAAATAATCTCTTCCCTTTTGGAACTGATAGATATTCTTAGCTACATTGAAAGAACTTCTAATCCAACAGAATCTCCTTTGAATCTTCCTGTACTTGTAGAAATGACTGAGATATTACAAAATACTGATGTTCCCACATTAGAGGAGGTCGTTCTGTATGATGAATATGTAGATTTGCTTACTAATTTCAAGGAAAACTATAAAGGTGCTCAAATTGAAGGGATGGAAGCTATTCTCTTTTTGGTGAAAGAGCAACAGTCTCGTCTTTCCATAATGCTCAAAGAAGTTCAGCTACGACAAAGAAAAGAGAAACAAGTTGTGTACACAAGTGCCGCTCACAGTGTTACTGTTAGGGCTTACCAGTCTCTTATCGAGTTAAGGAAGCCTGCATTGGGAGCTGTTGTCGAAGTGGATGAGGTAACTCGTTTCAGTTTGTTGCTGAACACAATTGACATGAATCTTATTACAGCAATAGACATTTCTAAACTAAGGTCTGGCTTGCAGAAAGTATTGGAGGCTGTCACTTCTAAAGTTGAAAGGATTGCTTACTTACCCAAGCTCAATAAACAGCTTGCACTTCTTAGCTATAAGGCATCTTCGAATATGGAATTTGAGAAACAAATGGAAAGAACAAAACTGATAGTAGCGTCCTTTGCTTCAGCAAGAGCAGCGATTGTTTCTACAGCTTCAGCTTTGTCCCAAATCCAAAAGACTTCAGTTGATGCTTCTTTAGAATCTAATGGGGTGATAACAGAACTGTATGAATACCTCACGTCACTGGTAAGTGACTGGCCACTCATTCCAGAAGATTTTGGTGATGTTTTGCAGTCATATGATCTGTCAAATATTTCGGTGTCCCATGAATCTGGAATCACTTACTTGCAAGAGACAATAGATATTTTGGAAC
Source organism: Penaeus vannamei (assembly GCF_042767895.1). Taxonomy (NCBI): domain Eukaryota; kingdom Metazoa; phylum Arthropoda; class Malacostraca; order Decapoda; family Penaeidae; genus Penaeus; species Penaeus vannamei. The sequence continues at coordinate 8,406,352 of NC_091576.1, forward strand.
GGTATAAAGCTGTTGATAACCAGATGCAGGAAAGTATGTCAGCCATGGAATCAATCATACCAATCAAGGAAATACACATATCATTATCACAGTTGACAAACATCATTGAAGACTATTTGTTTGGTAGCACTCTTGATGGTAGTAATGTTACTGATGAAGCTATAGACTCTGAGAGCATAAGCAATATATTGACTATAGATCCCATTGAAACTATACATATTATCATGGATATGACAGAAGAGTGGTCGGTAAGAAATATGCATTTCCAAAGCCTGGACTCTCAAAGATTTGTCATGCTTGTCACTGAGTTTATAAAGACTGATCCTACAATCACTTTGAATAAAATACAAAGAAATTTCTTGATCAAATCTCTAAACATCCTAGTTTCGGTCTCAGAAAAGCTAAGTACATCAATTCAGACTATGGAATCATCTCTAGGTATAAAGAACACATTTGCTATCTTGGAGGATACCAACTATCTCCTCACTTCAAACTTGGACACTATTCGCCAAATTGCAGAGAAAGGAAAAGGCATAGCAGAGACAAAAGCTGCTCTTGATGGTTTGTATAGTACTCTAACTGCTTTTGATGTATATTCAGTCGATTTCCGTGTGCTTGCTACCCTCAGAGAGTATTCGTTTAAACTTAGTGCTTCTATTTCCACCAGTCAGTCGTCAGACATGGACATAGATACCATGCAATTTTCTTCACTTATAGAGACCACCATACAACAAATTCAAATCGTGCTTATGTCCCAGTCATCCCTTACTATTGAAAGTCAATTCATTGATGATAACCTATTATCACTGCAGTTTGAGGAGGTTAAACGATTTTCCACACAATTTTACATTCTGGGTAAGTGCAATTCCCTACTGAATAAGGCTCAGAGTGCAGTTACATCTCTAACTGCTATTGTGTCTGCATCCGATGGAAGTGACGAGGATGGCGGACACCAAGGGCAAACAGAGGAGTCCAGAGTGTCTAGATTCAGTCTTCTGTTACAAGTCGTTCTTGCAAATATTGACAATATTAAGTATGATTTGTTGACCTCATTGGCTTCTTCAGTAAGCAGTATCAATTTGATTATGGACAAAACAGGAACTTCTATCAGCCTTACAATACTTGAAAACCTAAATGCCCTCATCAGCCAAACTCAAACTAAACTAAATTTCAAAATGGAAACTATGTCTTCACTTGCCCAGACGAGTGAAGCTGCAATGATATTCCAGGAAGCCTCTGTACTTGTGAGTGACTTTAAATCTTTTGTCCAGGATTGGGCAATAACCATGGGCAGTGGAGTGCATGGAAGTAAAATGAACGAAACTGAAGCAGAAACCTTTAATGTCATTACTGAAATGCTCATTAGTTTTAGCCTCAAGCCATCATCTGTAAACAAAAGTACTATCTATGCCTTTAAGAAATACATTCAAGACCTTGAAACATTCAGTGTATCTGAAGGTATCTCAGTTCCTGGTTTCCATATCTGGCAACTTTTCCTTGTCAATTCCGAAATTAGTCTGAAGAATTTGTTTGAGGCCAATGCACGAGAAGCTATCACTGATTCCTTGAGTATTGAAAACCACTATACATATACAAGTGCCCAAGTTGTTGTCGAGAACTTCACACAATTTATAACTGGACTCAGTCAGTCTCACGACAGCAGTGCAGAACTGAATTCAAGCCTTTCTAGAAGGCTAGAGAAGATCATACTAGATTCCATTGGTATTTTTAAAGAGTGGTCATTTGGTAAGATTGAACAATACCAGATCACAAAATGCCATGAGCTTTTGGCAGAACTGAAGGAGGCCAGCACTCTTTTTGAGTCAAACGTAATGCCAGAACTAGAGGAGTTAAGGATTACTTTAATGGCTGCAAGAGACACCATCACGGCAGCATCCCAGAGAATCACAAGCGAAAGGCTTGAAATTCAACAATTTGCTGAAATCAAAATACGTCATCAGTACTTTTCGCAGCTACAAACTTTGTTAAGTTGTGTTCCTCAAGTGAATGGTCCAGCAGGAAATGTCAGCAAGGGGAAAGAAGTTCATGATTTGTATCTAATTCTCGAACATAGCTTTAAAAACCCTCTTGATTTAAATTTAGAAACAGTCGAGAGAGAGGTTTCTTCTCTGCTGCCAGTGATTCAGCACTCATGCATTAGCGATGTACCCTATTATGTAGAACTGTTCTGGGTTCTACATGATTTAGTTGCGAACCTCGAGTCTCGCATGAGAGAAAGCATTTGGTGGAGTGTAGTGAGGATTGCTTCACACATGTCAAAGAGCATTCCTTATGACACCAATATGAATACAGACACCATTACACTCGTAAGTGACATGACTGACATAAACATGCATGTAACCAAAGTAACAGATAATTTGTACACAGTTTCTAGACATGACGTCATGGAGCTTTCAAGAATGACTACTCTTCTCAGACGGATATTGCTAGTACACGGTGGTAATATTGTAGATCTAATTGCTGTCAGGAATGGACTTGCTTATATGAGCACCACCTCCCAGAGATATGCTCAGATTTCCCAGATGTATGCCGTTCAAAGAAGAACATTGAGAATCTTAACCGATGACAAGAACAATCTTGAAAGTATTATGCTTTCCCTGGCTAAGGTGGCACAGGGTATCGGCAAAATAACAGAAATACACTATGATACAGTCGATGCAGTTGCTGATGCCTACCAGTTTCTTGTCAACATCACTTCTCATGTCGAGTTGCTGCCAATCAATCTCGGCGAACTTCTCTCCAGTTTCAACTTTGATGATATCGAGGTAAATGCAGGTACCGGAATTCGGTATCTCAGGGAAGTTTTCCAGTTGATGGAAGAGCTAATGGAAATGAAGGAAACTGCTGCAACATCTCTCAGTTATTATGGAGATATTGATGTGATGCTGAAAACAAAGGAGATGGTTAGCAATGTGCATAAGGTACTCAATGCACATATTGGACTTTTTTACACTACCGATACTCAGTTGGAGGAGAGTACACCCAAATTTCCAATAGACAGTGTTGTGTTGTCTACAGCTGTACCTAACACAGAAAGCGCTGATGAACATGATTGTGACTCATGTGAAGACATGGATGTGTCTGACATTATTAGCGGCATCAGAAGTATCACAGATAAGTTATTCAGCAACGTTTCTGCACTGGAGGAAAGTCAGTATAGGAAATTAAGAGCATATTCGGCCCTACTAAACAGTGTATCTTTGGAGGAGAGGGAAATAGCAAATGATCTTTCGAAATTATATCTTAATATTTCCAGTTTGTTGGATCAAATTGCAGTGATTACTCGAGGAAGTGAAGCAGCCATAGAAGTGCATGAATCCTTTTACATGCTAAAGCAATTACGACATATGACTGCAAGGGTACAGTCAAATCTAGAAGGCATGCAGAATCATGGAAGTGAGGGTGCTAGTGCACTTGAATCTATTGTTGGATATTACAAAACCTTTGCTAAAGGTTTTGGCTTCATCTCTAGAGAAGCTGTCACCTTATGCAGGATGCTGGTTTATGACCTGAGTTCTTCAAGTAGAACAGAAGGAGATAATGTGCTTGATGTCAGCAATCTCATTTCTGCTCTGAATGAATCTGACGAAATTTTACAAGAGCTTCATGGCTTCTTCTCGGCTCACAAGCTTCAGTATGAAAAGATCTACAGAGAGAAAAAAGATGCTCATAACCTTGATGTGTTAACAAGGTGGTACGAACTAAGCAGTTCATCGCAAATGGCATTCATCTACAAAGGTGTGCATGAAATGCTAGCGGATATATTGCAAGAAATTTCAGTTTTGGAAAGCGAAGGAGAAGACACTGGTGAACCATTACCAGTTTTTCTCGATATTTACACCCTTCTTTTCTCCTTCAGCCGCATGGAATCATCTCACTTTAGCATACTTAGGCGTGCATCAAATGTTATCCAACAATTAAGATCCTTTATAAAGGAAAATATAAAGGTTGATATGACATCTGTAACAAATATAGCCAACACTATTGAGAATTTCAAAACAACGCTTTCCTCTTCACTAGAAGCACAAATGCCGTATGGCAGAGCAAGCACTAAGGTACTTGTGATCCAAGATGCAATTGATGCATTAGCAGTTTCAGTCCACCAGGCACAACACTGGAGTGCCGGAGCTGATAATTCTCTAGCTAACAAAGGTAATGCTACTGTAACTGCAATATCAGCGATGTCGAATGGCAGTTTTGCTATGAGCGACAAACAGTTTACTTATAGACTTGCTCAAGGGAATGAAATTCTGATGTTGTGGACCTTTGATTTGGAAACTATTGATGAGTTATCTGTTATTGCCTTTAGGGATCTTCTGGAGGGAACTGAGATGTTTGTGCCTTCTAAAACTGACGAAATGCCATGGCTACATATGTGGAAGTACAGTCTCCTTGATGCTAATATCACTCTCTCAATGCGTCTTAATGAACTGTTGACAGAAGCCAAAGAAATGGCTCACCTGAACAATGAAATCTTCACATATACTTTGTCGAAAACCTCCTTAAAACAATATGACAGTGTCATAGAGGAAATGAAACTTTCGCTAAATAATTCATCAGGAGAAATGGGAAATGATTCCAATGGAAATCAAATATATCCCGATGAACTGTTGCAAAGAATTGAACGTGTCACTATTTCCATGACAGCAATTCTGGAAAACTTGGAAAGTAATAGTGGCATAAAAAGGTTACAGATGAGAGAGCTAGACCTGTACCTTACGCAACTCCAAGAAATGTGGCAGGCAAGTAGACATTTGTTTGATTCGGACAGTATTTCCGACTTGGGAGGGAATATTCAGAGCAGTTACACGTCAACCAAAGAAACACTGGAAAAGCTATCCACGGATGCCACTATAGTTTATAGAACATCTACACTCATCATACACATCAAATTCCTCAAGCAACTGAATCAGTTTATAGACTACTCGTTGATTTTGCTGAAAAGCTATAGTGATGTAAGTAGCTCCCCCGAAATCACTAGTAATAGCACAAGTTCTGAAAGCAATTTGGAAAACCAGTATGCAGAATGTGATCACACAAAGAGTCTGCTTTGCATCGTTAATCACTTATTAATAGCATTAAAAGAAGTGCAAAATGAGACAATTGTTTTGGAAAATCCTTTGACCGGAATGAATACTGCAAATCACGATCGGGACAATGATACGCTGGAATTCGAGCTAAAATTTACATACATTGAAGTGAGAGTCAAAGCATATGAACTTTGGATGATCATTGCGCAACGCAACTTCACAGTGAACAAAATCTCAGGTGTGATAATGGATCTGCAGAAAGCTAAAGATATCAGTAACAATTTACTTCAGAAGTTGGAAGAAGTCGCAAGTGCAGAAAAGGAAGAGGCAACCGAAGACCCGACCATGCATGAGACCACAACTCCAGGAGCTGAGCAGATAGACCTGACATCAGGTAAATGCAGAAAAGTTCATTGTGGAATTGCATCCCCCGATGCTAAGGAGTGATTCCACACAGAAGTAGAAACAGAAAACTGAACACAGACACGCACATAAACATGGATGTGGATGTGCA
>NC_091576.1:8416916-8424416 GCF_042767895.1 Penaeus vannamei
CCAGCTAATAAGAACTAACTCTACATTGAGTGAAGATTCTGTTGTGAAGAAAGCAACTGTAGATAGCTATGTTGCTTACATTCTTTCAATGCAAGAACAGGTGAGCACTCTTACAGAGAATGATATTCAGACTCTCGAGATATTCATAAATGATATCAATAATATTGTTTTGAATACCAACAATGTAACCATCATAAAGGGATATACACATGATATTGAGTATGCTATTTCTCTGATTACAAAAGTGGACCAAAAAATCAGTGGCAAGATAGCTTTTGAAAAAGAGCTGCATGATGCTGCTACTGAATTGATATTGCTGCACGAGTTATTACACTATGTGCAGCTTACCTTCCTTTCTCTGAAGGAAATGACAAACATGACAAAAATCAGTAGTGCTCACTTTGATGTAGAGAGTTTTCTGAAAGTAATGGCTGCAATAAGTAGTAATAGTTCTTTCCGACCAGACTTGAGAGAAATTAGCATTTATTACGAGGAGCTTCATGAGATGGTACAAAACAATGAAAAAATTGAGAATTTTGAATCACTTCTGAACTCTACCATCCAAGCTAGAAACTCACTGAAGAGCCAAAGGACACAGCTTGAAGTCTCTCGCGAAAGAATGTTGATTTTGCGCAGAGTGACTATGATTCGTGAAATGACTAATGTCATCACTAAGGATTTAGAAGACGCCATTGAAAATCTGGTACCTTCACAGCTGGTTGGAGAGACGAACCAGGAAGTAAGCATACTAATTAATGAGCTCAGACGACTTACTTTGAATATAGATTCAGTCAGAGAAAGGGAAATATCTCAAATTAAAGAGATGTTTTCGAAAGTACAAGTTATACTGGAAAAACTTGAATCCCATGAAGGAGTCGCAAATCTAGTGGACTTATTGAGTGCTGTAAAAATTACAAGAAATATTGCTACTGAACGTGTTAGTGAACAAGAAGACAATGTGGACAAACATATTGAAACATACTCCATTATTATTGAGCTCCTTGAGGATATTAAGAATGAAGTTACCGACATTATATCTCTCATAGAAGACACTACCTCTAATAGCAATGAAGATGAAACCATATTCTCCATAATCAATACTATAGAAGAATTGACCAATTCCTATTTCTTGAAAGAAACTATTGAAAGCCTCGAAGATGGTATGCAAATCCTCAGAACAGTCAAGGGCTCAGCCTCACTAGGGAAAGTGATACCTGGTATATTCCAGTTACAGGTTGCTACTAAGGATGCCATATCCGATATAAACGAGAGAAAAGTGACCCTTGAATCCATTCGACAGGCACGCACGGAAATTAATGTTTTAGCTAAAGCAGAAAGCATTCTTTCTAATATCGAGAGTGAGATGTCACTTGCTATGGAGTATTTTACTGATATTGATGGTCTTAATGAATTGTCAACACAGCATGTCATTGAAATGCTATCCCATCTGATGTCTAGGATGCTAAATATTGAAATTACTTGGGTTATAACTGATCAGCTTGAATTAATATTACATGACTTCTACTCTATATATGATGAAAATGAAATTAACTTTGAAGATATGTCCAATGCCTTAGACCTAGTTGTAGGTGTCAGATCATCAATAACCACAGTCCTTGAAGAAAATAAACGCCTATCAAAAGATCAAGTGATTGTCAGCAAACTAAACAGAGCCACAGCAGTTCTCACCGAGATAAAGGCAGTCCTGACAACCTTTGTCGCCGGTATTGGAACAGTAAACAGTGAAGTCAATCATGAGGAAGTGGACGAACTGTTAAGAGTTCTCAGTATGGACACAGAAATTTCACGTGAATACATTTTGATTTTAGAGGTGATGTTGTCATCATTACGAAATATAACCATTATTTCCGGGGAAGGAATACATGGTCTTGAGAGAGCAATAGCCAGTACAGAACAGATGCATGATAGAGCTACAAGAGAACAGGCATATGTCCGAAAAAAAGTTGACAGATCCATGAAAAGGGCTACCTTTGCTGCAGGAACGGTACTTCTAGAAAGGATTATTGCCTCTGTAACTGTTTCAAATGAAAATATAGATCCTACTCTAGAAGAAAGTGAAAATAGTGATATCACTGAGCTCATTAACTTCGTAAGTAGCTTATCTGTGGAGTCTCTTGGTAAGGAGCAGGTGGGAATTCTAGAAAGGAAAGTTGAAAAGTTGGAATCCATCATAGAAATGACAGTTGCTGGAATAAGTGGCTTGAGAAGATTGAAAGCTTTAGCTTCAGCTAAAGTTGAGGAAGTCAGAGGAAGCAGCAATGTTTTCACAGTGATTATTGAAAGAACAGACATGTTAGGAACACTGGAAAAAACACAGATGCTTGCCATGAAGATTAAAGAAGCTCTCGTAAATGTGTCCTTTGATACACATGGAATAAACCCTACAAACAATATAATGTCTGAACTCACTGTTCTTCTTACTATAGACATTGTCAGCTTCACAGAACAGACTATTTTGAGAATAGAGGAAATCTTAACTAATATTCAGATAATCGGAGTTCCCTTTGTCGGAAATTCTAGCACAGCTCAAGCAACCATTACTGCCATTACTACTCTAACTAGTAAAATTGAAAGACGGAGACCACAACTCGAGCTCGAATTAGAGAAGCAAATACAATCAGAAATATTAATGGAAGCTAAAGTTAAACTTACAACTCTGCAGAATCTCTTACAAAATGCTGTAGAACCAGGGGAGGAAGCACAAGAAACTGAAGAAAATCTCATTAGAAATTTCCAGCAGAAATTGTCAACTTTTGAAGCAAACATTTATGGCATCACCAGAGAGTCTCTTTTATTCCTCAGTGAAAATATTAAACTTTTACAAGTGATTATTTCAAAGACTGGAAGTGTCAAGGGTGCTGTAAGTCTTAGCAAAACAATTGGATCCCTTTTGACTGAAATCTCTGTTGAGATTGAGGTCTTACAGGATGAAGCAACGAAGGAAAAGCATTTAAAAAGGATTGAGAATGTAGAAAGATTTGTGACAGATGCTTCCTTATTATTTGAAGACCTAGTGGCCTCCATTGGACAACCAGCCATGAATGCAGAACCTATGCAGATTATGGAAATCGATAAAGCACTTTATTTACTCACACAGATTCAAAATGGATCTTCTTCCTCTGCCATTGATATTCAGCAACTTAAAGGACTTTTAGAGAATCTTGAGAGAAAGCGAGAAACAATTGGAATGCCTGGAATGCTCATCCAGAATCTTGAAGAAGTTACAGCCATCAGTAAGCGATTACAGAGCTCTTTAATGGCACAAGTGATGGAGGGGATGTTTGATGCAGAGTATTTCGGACAGGTCTATCAGCAAAAGCGCATCCAATTACATGTAACAGAGGCAATCAGATTGCTCCAACAACTGAAGTCAAAGGATAAAGGGCAATATGACTTTGATCATCCTGTATTTGACCAACTATTTGAAATCTTCAATGTCATAAAATCAGAATCATCAGGTAACCTCCTGAAGTCAATTGAGGATTCCGTCATGGTTCTTGGGGAATTAAGCAGTAACATAATTAACAATACATGGATACAAGGACTTACTTCCGTGTTACAGATAGCTAAATCTGCTAAGTTGGCACTATCTATCGATATTGCAAGATCATACGACATTAAGTTGAGTGAGAATGAAGTAAATGTCTTGGCTAAAATAACCTCTTCCCTTTTGGAACTGATAGATATTCTTAGCTACATTGAAAGAACTTCTAATCCAACAGAATCTCCTTTGAGTCTTCCTGTACTTGTAGAAATGACTGATATCTTACAAAATACTGATGTTCCCACATTAGAGGAGGTCGTTCTGTTAGATGAATATGTAGATGTGCTTACTAATTTCAAGAAAAACTATGAAGGTGCTCAAATTAAAGGGATGGAAGCTATTCTCTTTTTGGTGAAAGAGCAACAATCTCGTCTTTCCATAATGCTCAATGAAGTTCAGCAACGACAAAGAAAAGAGAAACAAGTTGTGTACACAAGTGCCGCTCACAGTGTTACTGTTAGGGCTTACCAGTCTCTTATGGAGTTAAGGAAGCCTGCATTGGGAGCTGTTGTCGAAGTGGATGAGGTAACTCGTTTCAGTTTGTTCTTGAATACAATTGACATGAATCGCATCACAATTTTAGACATCCATAAGTTAAACACAGGTATAGAGAAGGTATTAGGGGCTGTTACTTCTACAACGGAAAAGATTGCTTATATTTCCCAGCTTACTAGAGAGCTTGCTCTTATCAGCTACAAGGCATCTTCGAATATGGAATTCAGGAAAAAAATAGAAAACACTAAGTTGATAGTGGCATCCCTTGCTTCAGCAAGATCAGCTATAATTTCTACAGCATCAGCACTTTCAAATATCAAAAAGACTTCAGAAGAAGTAACCTCTTATGAATCTAATGAGATAATAACAGACCTGTATGAATATCTTGAGTCACTTATGAGTGACTGGCCACTCATTCCAGAGAATTTTGGTGATGTTTTGAGGTCATATGATCTCTCTAGTATCTCGGTGTCCCATGGATCTGGAATCACCCACTTAAAGGAGACTATAGACCTTTTGGAACAATATAAAGCTGTTGATAACCAGATGCAGGAAAGTATGTCAACCATGGAATCAGTTGTGGAAGCTAAGGAAATTCACTCACTTCTACATTACTTTACAAGCATTGTCAAGGAATATATAAATGAGGACATAATGGATGTTACTGAAGTAGAAGAATCATACAATCTACCAATGGTTGATAATTCTGAAGCTGAGGCAGAATTTACTGAATCTTTAAATGATCTACTGGATATCATAGAGAAATGGCGGACTGGTAATATTGATTTCCATGGCCCTGATGCTCAAGGACTGATAAAGCTTGCCAATAGCTTCTCAGTCACCAATACTTCAACTGATTTCAAGAATTTGAAGCACGAATTTTTGGCAAGATTATGGGAAACCCTAAGTTTTGTATCAGCAAAGATAGATTTAAAAATTAGATCAATGGTATCCTCTGTAGACATCTATCGAACAATTATCAACTTAGAGGAAACAGCCCATTTACTTAAGTCAAACTTACAAATTATTCATAGGATTGACAAAATAGGGAAAGGAACCAATGAGACAAGAGCGGTTCTTTATAGATTACTGAACATTATAACTACTGACAGTGCTTTTTCATTCACAGATGAAGTACTTGCTACTTTCCGAGAATATTCTTATCAACTTAGTGTTTCTATTTCCAACACTCAAGCAGCAGATGTTGACATAGATATCAATGAATTTGCTACTGTAATAAACACAACAATGAAGTTGGTTGAGAGAGCAATCACTTCTCTGACAATCTTTAGTAGTAAAGAAGAATCAAGTAATTTCATGTCCTATGAGCTTTGGGAAATCAAGCAAGTTTCACAACAGTATTATACATTGAGAGAATTCAATTCCCAACTTGAAATAGCCCTGGATATCATCACTATTCTTCATGGTATAAAGGAATCAACAACAGAAGTGAATGACGAAGCAGGGAGGAAAGATGATGAAAAATTAACTAAACTAAGCCTTGTGCTTCAGGCCACTTTGTCTGACTTAGATAACATTCAGTATAATTCACTCAGTAGTTTAGCTACATCTGTAGCTAACGTTAAAATACTCTTACATAAAGCTACCTTTTCAGTTGACATCAGGATTCTTGAAGATTTAAAGTCACTTATGAAGCATACAATAACTGTTATTGATTCAATGATTAAAAGTATATCGACATATGCTGAAGCAAGTGAAAATGTTTTAGTGTTCCATGCAGCTTCCTCTGTAGTTGATAAAGTGAGATCATTCGTCAAGTATTGTTGTATAGGTAATAGTGATAATGATATCAGTGAGGTCAGTGTAGCACAGATGCAGAATTTTGAAGCCATTGTAAATATGGTAATTCAGTTCAGTTTCATTCGATCATCTGTTACTAAAGAATCAGTCTATACATTAATGAAGAAATTCCACAACATCCAAACAATGAACATGACTGAGGGTATGTCTGTCCCCAAGTCCCACATTTTGAAGTATTTTCTAATGGATTTTAGAATAAATGTGATCGAAACACTCCAAGAAACTACTCAAGATTCTGTTGCTGATTTTACGATTTTCAAGGACCAATATTTATTTGCAAGAGCTGCTGCTATTGTGAATGAATTTGAAAAACTTTCAAATGTAGTTGGCCATTCTTCTGACAGCAATAATGGATTTACAGCAAGCATTGTCAGTAGAGTGGACAAAGTACGCAAGGACTCGGTTACCATCATCAAGAAATGGGCACTAGGCGATGTTGATATACAACAGATCGTTACGTGTGAACGATACCTGATAGAGTTGTCGGAGATACGTGAATTATTAAATGGAACAGACTCCATACTTAGTATCTATGATCTAAAGTCTAGTCTGACTGATGCAAAGAGCAGTTTAATGATGTCCCTCGAAATAATTGCTAGGGAAATTACGGACAGTCATCAGTATTCTGTAATAAAAAGTCACCATCAGTACTTCACACAACTCCAGAACTACATGTCTTCATGTAACAATTCAGATGGAATGGTTTTATTGGAGAATTCTACAGTCCTTGAGGATGTACAGGAACTAATGTTATTGATCGAGTCTGGCTTTAGTGAACCCTTGTATATTGATCTTAAATTGATGCATCCTATTGTTTTGTCGCTAATGTCGGTACTCCGGCATGACTGTATTGTAACTTATTCACAATCTTTTGAAAAACTTGTAATAGTAACTGATGACATGAGACGAATCTTGAATCTCCTTTTGCGCGAAAATATCTGGATGAGAATCATGAAAACATCTTCAGACATGACTATGAATATTAATTCTCTAAGCTTTAATAAGAGTGCATCAGTTATTAGTATGGGCATGCATGATATTGGTATGCAGATCATGATAATAAAGGATACCTTGTACATTGTAACCGGACAAGATGCTGTGAAATTATTAAGAAAAACAACTCTATTTGCAGGTCTTATAAAGTTGTATGGACCTAATATTGTAGGTCTAACAGCCATCAAAGAAAATCTAGCATATATGATTATTACATCAAAGAAATATGTACAACATGCGATGATGCATGTAAGCCATCGCAGAACGTATAGGATTTTACATAAGAACGAACATAATATTGCCAAAACATGGGATTCTTTGCACGAACTGAAGATGGCAAATAGCAAAGCAAATAAATCAGAAGATGTAACTTTTAAGGCAATAACTGAAGCCTATTTCTTCCTTATCAACATCACCTCCAATGACGAATTACTGCCTTTTGTCTCATGGGAATATCTCTCTACATTTGAATTCAGCGAAATCCAAACAACACCAGGTGTTGGCATTCAGTACCTTGAGGAACTTTATCTTATGATGAAAGATTTGCAGGAAATTAAGAAATCTATAAAGAGAAGTGTTGTCTTCTATGAACAGGCAGATGCAGTGCTCAAGACGAAAGAGATAGT
>NC_091576.1:8439416-8441916 GCF_042767895.1 Penaeus vannamei
CACAGGACAAAACATTAACAGCATATCACAGGACAAAACATTAACAGCATGCCACAGGACAAAACATTAACAGCACGCCACAGGACAAAACATTAACAGCATGCCACAGGACAAAACATTAACAGCATGCCACAGGACAAAACATTAACAGCATGCCACAGGACAAAACATTAACAGCATGCCACAGGACAAAACATTAACAGCATGCCACAGGACAAAACATTAACAGCATGCCACAGGACAAAACATTAACAGCATGCCACAGGACAAAACATTAACAGCATGCCACAGGACAAAACATTAACAGCATGCCACAGGACAAAACATTAACAGCATATCACAGGACAAAACATTAACAGCATGCCACAGGACAAAACATTAACAGCATGCCACAGGACAAAACATTAACAGCATGCCACAGGACAAAACATTAACAGCATGCCACAGGACAAAACATTAACAGCATGCCACAGGACAAAACATTAACAGCATGCCACAGGACAAAACATTAACAGCATGTCACAGGACAAAACATTAACAGCATGCCACAGGACAAAACATTAACAGCATGTCACAGGACAAAACATTAACAGCATGCCACAGGACAAAACATTAACAGCATGCCACAGGACAAAACATTAACAGCATGCCACAGGACAAAACATTAACAGCATGCCACAGGACAAAACATTAACAGCATGCCACAGGACAAAACATTAACAGCATGCCACAGGACAAAACATTAACAGCATGCCACAGGACAAAACATTAACAGCATGCCACAGGACAAAACATTAACAGCATGCCACAGGACAAAACATTAACAGCATGCCACAGGACAAAACATTAACAGCATGCCACAGGACAAAACATTAACAGCATGCCACAGGACAAAACATTAACAGCATGTCACAGGACAAAACATTAACAGCATGCCACAGGACAAAACATTAACAGCATGCCACAGGACAAAACATTAACAGCATGCCACAGGACAAAACATTAACAGCATGCCACAGGACAAAACATTAACAGCATGTCACAGGACAAAACATTAACAGCACGCCACAGGACAAAACATTAACAGCACGCCACAGAACAAAACATTAACAGCATGCCACAGGACAAAACATTAACAGCATGTCACAGGACAAAACATTAACAGCATGCCACAGGACAAAACATTAACAGCATGCCACAGGACAAAACATTAACAGCATGCCACAGGACAAAACATTAACAGCATGCCACAAAACAAAACATTAACAGCATGCCACAGGACAAAACATTAACAGCATGCCACAGGACAAAACATTAACAGCATGCCACAGGACAAAACATTAACAGCATGCCACAGGACAAAACATTAACAGCATGTCACAGGACAAAACATTAACAGCATGCCACAGGACAAAACATTAACAGCACGCCACAGGACAAAACATTAACAGCATGCCACAGGACAAAACATTAACAGCATGCCACAGGACAAAACATTAACAGCATGCCACAGGACAAAACATTAACAGCATGCCACAGGACAAAACATTAACAGCATGCCACAGGACAAAACATTAACAGCATGCCACAGGACAAAACATTACCAGCATATCACAGGACAAAACATTAACAGCATGCCACAGGACAAAACATTAACAGCATGCCACAGGACAAAACATTAATAGCATGCCACAGGACAAAACATTAACAGCACGCCACAGGACAAAACATTAACAGCATGCCACAGGACAAAACATTAACAGCATGCCACAGGACAAAACATTAACAGCATGCCACAGGACAAAACATTAACAGCATGCCACAGGACAAAACATTAACAGCATGCCACAGGACAAAACATTAACAGCATGCCACAGGACAAAACATTAACAGCATGCCACAGGACAAAACATTAACAGCATGCCACAGGACAAAACATTAACAGCATATCACAGGACAAAACATTAACAGCATGCCACAGGACAAAACATTAACAGCATGCCACAGGACAAAACATTAACAGCATGCCACAGGACAAAACATTAACAGCATGCCACAGGACAAAACATTAACAGCATGCCACAGGACAAAACATTAACAGCATGCCACAGGACAAAACATTAACAGCATGCCACAGGACAAAACATTAACAGCATGCCACAGGACAAAACATTAACAGCATGCCACAGGACAAAACATTAACAGCATGCCACAGGACAAAACATTAACAGCATGCCACAGGACAAAACATTAACAGCACGCCACAGGACAAAACATTAACAGCATGCCACAGGACAAAACATTAACAGCACGCCACAGGACAAAACATTAACAGCATGCCACAGGACAAAATATTAACAGCATGCCACAGGACAAAACATTACCAGCATGCCACAGGACAAAACATTACCAGCATGTCACAGGACAAAACATTAACAGCATGTCACAGGACAAAACATTAACAGCATGCCACAGGACAAAACATTAACAGCATGCCACA
>NC_091576.1:8451916-8454416 GCF_042767895.1 Penaeus vannamei
CAAGGATTATTGGACTAATAGCAAGCCTGTATACTGGTACTGAAAGTGCTGTAAAGTGTGGTGGGGGCCTGTCGAGCTTCTTTCCTGTTAGTTCAGGAGTGAGGCAAGGCTGTGTCCTTGCACCAACTCTTTTCAACACTTGCATGGACTGGATACTGGGCAGAGCTACTGTTCAAAGTCATTGTGGGGCAACGCTGGGCAATATCAAGGTTACAGACCTTGACTTTGCTGATGACGTTGCCATTCTATCTGAGTCTTTGGAAACCCTAGTAGCGGCTCTCGATGCATTTAGCAATGAAGCAAAGCCCCTGGGTCTAGAGGTCTCCTGGACCAAGACCAAGGTCCAGGAATTTGGGGACTTGATAGGAGAACCTGTTCAGTCGGTACGTGCTTGCGGCGAGGACATTGAAGTCACAGAGAGCTTTACATACCTTGGTAGTGTAGTTCATAACTCTGGGCTGTCAGACCATGAAGTCAGCAGACGGATTGGCCTGGCAGCAGGGGTCATGAACTCTCTCAACAAGAGTATTTGGAGATGTCGGTACCTGTGCAGAAGGACCAAGCTTCGGGTTTTCAAGGCCCTGATAATGCCAGTTTTGCTATACGGTAGCGAAACCTGGACATTGTCCTGTGCCTTGGAGGCTCGTCTTGAAGCCTTTTGCAATAGGTCCTTGCGCCAGATCATGGGGTACTGTTGGCGGGACCATGTGTCCAACCAACGGTTGCACCGTGAGACTGGCACAAGCCCTGTTATCTGCACAATCCGTGATCGCCAACTCAGGCTATACGGCCACCTGGCTTGCTTTCCTCAGGATGATCCTGCCCATCAGGTCGTCTCTATTCGAGACAACCCTGGGTGGAGGAGGCCTGTGGGACGACCGAGGAAGTCATGGCTTGGGCAGATCGACCAAACCTGCCGTGAAGAACTAGAGATGGGCCGAGTCCCTGCCTGGCGTCTAGCCATGAGGGATCCTCGTAGGTGGAAGCGAAGGGTGGATGCGGCTATGCGCCCCCGTCGGCGTCAGCCCCCATGATGATGATGATGATGATGATATATATATATATATATATATATATATATATATATATATATATATATATATATATAGAGAGAGAGAGAGAGAGAGAGAGAGAGAGAGAGAGAGAGAGAGAGAGAGAGAGAGAGAGAGAGAGAGAGAGAGAGAGAGAGAGAGAGATAGTGTGTGTGTACACACACACACACGTATAATATATGTGTGTGTCTGTGTGTGTGTGCATGTGTGCGCACCGTGTTGATACTATGGTAGATAAACCCACAATTCACAAATTAGTTTTATTGAAGTATGTGAGAGGAGGAGTATATGAGAGGGAGGAGAAGCACTCGGGAACTACGTGTTGTCTCACTCACTTCAATAAATCTAGCTCGTGCAACGTCGGTTCTTTTCTACCATATATGTATATATATATATATATATATATATATATATATATATATATATATATATATACATACATATATATATATACATATATATATATATATATATATATATATATATATATATATATATATATATATATATATATATATATATATATATATATGGTAGAAGATTCAAATTCGTTGACCAAAAACTAATTAGAAATTAGATGGTCTTCAAAAGTGGCCCTTTTACGTATTTGAAGCGACACCACCACCTTTGCATGCATGGGTAACGCCAGATATTTACAGTACTCACTTGTAGACGTCGGAAATTTAAGTGTTTATAGAGCATACTGTTCACTTCGATGTTCACCAGACCCATGGTGACTTAGTAGCTGCTGACACTGACTGACTGACTTACTAACTGGCTGCAGATATAGTGAATGATAAACTGACTTACTAAACTGACTGACTGACCGGCTAACTGACCGACTGACTCATTCAGTCAGTCACTGACTAGACTGGCTGGCTGGCTGACTTACTGACTGAATAACTGATTGAGTGACTGAATGACAATGGCAGAACAGATTTAACCGATTTACTGACTGACATTGTTTGGCTGATTGAACAGAATGGATAATTGACTGGCTATCTTACAGATCTTTTCATTGTTTTAGACATATGACTAATTTATATACTAACTAACTAACTAGCTTACTATTCTCTATTATGCTCAAAATGCAATTCAGAGGTGCCACCCCGAAAAAATGATGCATGTGCCTACATCGGCTATATTTAAAGGGAATGCGAGATTTCAAACCGTGGCCAATCGCCTCTGTTCTATAGCCTTCCATAGCACCCTCGATCATCTCCCTAACCCATTCTGTTGTTTAAGGGTATTTAAGGGGTCTATAAGGGGTATACAAGTATTCAAACCATATCCATTCTGACTTACTTTGTGATAGCTTTCCATAACACGCTGAATCACTTCTGTAACCCTTGCCGTTGTTTAGGGGTATATTTAAGAGGTCTAAAAGGTGTATGAAGATTCTCATACTGTACCCAGTCTAATTTAGTAATTTACTCTGGGATACGTTT
>NC_091576.1:8466916-8469416 GCF_042767895.1 Penaeus vannamei
CGCGATGAAACCCAAATCAAACGCGTCTATCCATCCACTGGCTTGATCTCCCCCGAAGAACACGAGCGCCATGGTGAGGGGTCGTCCCCCAGCGTCCCGAGAGCCTTGCTGGAGAGCCACGTCGCGGGAGGAGGCTTCGGAAGGCCAGGAAACGCCGACGAGGAAACGCTCGTTGGTGACCCGGGCGGACAATCGAAATTCCCTCCGAAAACTCAAAATTCCCTCCGCTCGTTGAAGGGAGGTACATGGAATAGCAGGGAGACTGACAGCAAAGAACCGGACAAATTCAAGACAAAAACATCGGAGGAGGACGGTAAGTCTGGGAACAATGCATACACAAAAGTATGGTAATATAAATTCATATATAAATACATACACACATGAATACATACATACTGTACATATATATATATATATATATATATATATATATATATATATATATATATATATATATATATATGTATATATATATATATATACACTGTACATGCAAATATACATACTGTACATACATACATACTGCACACACACACACACACACACACACACACACACACACACACACACACACACACACACACACACACACACACACACACACACACACACACACACACACACAGAGTATATGTGTGTGACATTTTTAATGCTTAGGTTGATAGAAATAGGAAGTAAGGGGATGACCAACAGGGGTGACAGGAGGAAGAAAGAAATCTTTAAAAATCTTTGTAGTGTTTAATATATATATATATATATATATATATATATATATATATATATATATATATATATATATGTATGTATGTATATATATATATATATATATATATATATATATATATATATATATATATACATATATATATATATTAAAATTTGTATTTTTTCTGAGGATCTACTGACAGGAGTTTAATAATTTTTCAACAGATGAAGGAAAAAGGAAAACCAAGAAGGAAAGTCGGACACCCACAACAAAGACTCCAAGAAAAGCGCCGGAAAGCATCAAGGAAAATAAAAGAAGAGAAAGTAAAACAAAGGAAAACGTTAAAAAAGAAGAACAGGAGAAAAACAAAAACACGAAAGGGAAGCAAAACGAACAAAGTAAAAGAAAATACAAAGGGAATCAAAACAAGACTAACAAGAAAGCAGAGAAAGATGATGATAATCGAAAGTCAGAGAAAAGGAAGGGCGAAAAGACAAATGGCAATGAGAAATCCAATGGTAAACAGAGAGAGACTCAAAGTGGGTACGATAACGATGGGAGAAGAAAAAACAAACGAGGAAAAACAGAACGACAAGAAAGAGGAAAAATGAAGGATGGAAAGGAAGCTCACAGAAAAAATAAGACTGGGAAGGGAAAGGCACAAGAAACTAGAGGAAAGAACATAGATAAAAAAGTGGATGCTGATGCAAGCAGAAAAAACAATCGAAAGACACGTAAGAACGGGAAGAAGAATAACAGTGAAAAGAACGGTAACCCAGAGGAAAGGAACAAGCAAAACAATAAGAAGAAAAGAAGGAAAAATAAAGATAATAAAAGCAACAAGACGAGAGATAACACATCTGAAGGAAAGAGGAAGAGTTCCGAGGAAGCTCATGCCAAACAAGAAAGGAAAAAGGTGAAAAATCGCGGTCGGAAGAAAGGGGAGAGAGAACATGTCAGCAATAACAAGAAAGTGGTAAATTTTTCAAAACTAGATGAAAAGACGAGGGTTCAAAAAGTGAATAAGCGGAAATGTGTAGCGAAAAAGAAGTGTGAAAAGGCTAAAGGGAAATGCAAAAGAAACGAAGTCATAGCAAAGAATCCAGAAAAGTGCACAAACCAAGTTGAAAATGCATGTGGGAAGAAATCTGATTGCACATGCTGTCTCAAGTCAGGTAGGAAGATTTGTTTACTTTGTTAGGAAGAAATTTCAAGCACATTTCATAGTGCTGACCAAACCAAACTTTGTGAATTAATTATGTTTTTCATTCATTTAAAACTTCTTTTTATTTTAAACCACTTTCTTCCCTCTTATTCCCCCCTGACAGTTGCTATTTGGTGCCAATATACACTAATAACACATCTAGAATCATTCCCATCAATGTTGATATTTCTCAGATTTCTATCTCTTATTCGATCGAACGCCTTTTCATTATCTATGAAACTTAGGTGAAGATCTCTTTGCGTCTCTATGGCTCTTTCTGTTAGTTTTCTTGAAAAAAAAAAAAAATTGTATTTCTTGTACCATTTCCATGCATAAAACAATACTGCTTTTCTGCTAGTATATGCTATTTGTGTTGTCTTTTCTGTGTTATATTATTTGACCATCTAACATTTCAATATTTACTCTGTCTTCCCCATGGGTTTTCCCTTTCTCATTTCCTTCATTACTTTCTCTACTTCCTTCATGATTGGTGGACCATCCATTTTTCATCTAGGGGCATTTGGTCCTCTTTTGTGTCTTCAAACAACTCGCTAACATACTCTCTGTGATTTCCTATTCTTCCATCAATA
>NC_091576.1:8474416-8489416 GCF_042767895.1 Penaeus vannamei
GTTATGATTAATATGTTAATACAACATTATTTCAGCTACCACATTTGAATTCAACATTAATGATATGCAATGGAAGGTATGCAATTGTGCATGGTGACATGAAAATTCTTTGCAAGCTTGTAATGCAAACTTTCTAGAATTTTTTTTACGCTATCCCCGATTGTATTTGATCTTAGTTTCGGATTTGCTAGAAATTTTGATAGACAGGTAATTATTTCTCGCTTATGTATGTTCAGAGTACATTAGACTTCATGGGGTTCCTTTTTTACCCAAATTACCGAATGAAATGAAGTGAACTGAACGAGACTCGAAATTCTATCATTACCATCTCTACTCAAACAATCTGTGATGGGCGCTCACGACTATGTAGTTCACGAATCACACGACCGTCAGGATTTTCCGGACATACAAGCGGTTAAATAAGTTGAGAAGGGTGTGACTAATAAGTGAATCATTATTTTAGCTCACAACCCTAGTCCTATATTTATAATCAGATGTCAATACGGGCTTATACCGACTCGGATTTGCTGATCGAATGAGTTACTTCGGTTTCACAATTTACATACTTTCTGCCGATGGAGCACATATTCTATTAGATGATTACGAAACCCCACGATTACGAAACTTTCATAACCCTTGTGGGTTATGAGAGGGAAAGATTCTAACCTTATATTCATTTAATGAATTTATATCTATTTGCAATCAAAGATATGTTCTCGCGCTGAGAGAACGTGTCACCATTTAGCAATGACCGCCTAAACAACCAGTTTCCTTCCCGCTGCGAATGAATGAGGGGGAAAGTGAGGTCGGTCGGGGGCAAACGGTTCACTAGAGAGAAATAAATGATATGTACGTACATAAAAGCGAGTAACATCAGTAAGAGAATAAACGAACTGAAAGAGTCCAAGAAATGAGTGAATTTCAACACTAGATCAACAAAAGTTATACAAGAAGAGAATGGAGTGAAGTGATTGCGAATCACAAGAAGAAAATTCTGAGAGAAATCACGAACAAATATTGAATTTGTTTGAGTTAAAACAATATGAATCTAAAAAAACAAGAGAATGAGTGATATCCATGTTCGTGATTGGAATTAATTTCTCACATCTGTTAGAAGAACATGCCCTCAGATCAAGATGAGTGACAACTAGACAGTTGCTATTTCCTGCTACCATACAGGGTTTTGTTTTGCCCTGATTTGGTGGGTTATGGAGACACAGTTCTGGTTTGGAGGTTTATTCTGCAGAGGTCCGGTAGCGTGGCGAGGGCTGTGTCTTGTGCTGGTATAATTGTGGGCAAAGGGAGCCCAGGGGCGTGCCTATCTGTAACGCGCGTGTGGGGAGAGTCCCCAGGGGGACGTCTGGTCAGGGCCGAGAGCCCTGGTCAAGTGTGTCTTCTAGTGTTGACGAGAGGCTCGGGTGTCCCTATCAGTGGGGGACGTGGCTAGGTACTCCTCATTCCTCAGAGAGAGAGAGAAAAAAAAGAAAGAAAGAGAGAAAGAGAAAGAGAAAGAAAGAAAGAGAGAGAGAGAGAGAGAGAGAGAGAGAGAGAGAGAGAGAGAGAGAGAGAGAGAGAGAGAGAGAGAGAGAGAGAGAGAATGAGAGAGAGAGAGAGAGAAGGAGAGAGAGAGAAGGAGAGAGAGAGGAGAGAGAGAGAAGGAGAGAGAGAGAAGGAGAGGAGAGAGAGAGAGACAGAGGAGAGAGAAAGAGACAGAGGAGAGAGAGAGAGAGAGAGAGAGAGAGAGAGAGAGAGAGAGAGAGAGAGAAAGAGAAAGAGAGAAAGAGAGAAAGAGATAGAAAGAGAAAGAGAAAGAGAAAGAGAAAGAGAAATAGAAATAGAAATAGAAAGAGAGAGAGAGAGAGTGAGGGAGAGAGACAGAGAGAGAGAGAGAGAGAGAGAGAGAGAGAGAGAGAGAAGGAGAGAGAGAGAGAGAGAGAGAGAGAGAGAGAGAGAGAGAGAGAGAGAGAGAGAGGGATAGCGAGAGAGAGAGAGAGAGGGGGGGGGGGTAGACAGAGAGAGAAAGAAAACTATCAGATATAGAATGTGAATATAAAAGCTACCAACCACAACGATGTATTTCTCATATTTCAGATGAAGATGCTGAGTCCCCTTTTGTGAGGAAAAGTAAGTTACTAAATGCTCGATCTATATATATATATATATATATATATATATATATATATATATATATATATATATATATATATATAAAATCTGGTATATCAATAAGAGTTTTTTTATCTTTGCTTAGTAAAAGACCACTTTAGCTTGAGAGCCAAAAATCCCCCCCCCCCTATCCCTGCCTAACCCTCTTGCTTATACTGAGGTTTGCTTCATACTATGAACGTATAATGAGAAATTCGTAATGTTCATGCTTATACACAATAAAATGAATCCGCAAAGGGATAATTAGACGAAATAAGATGAACAAATGGATGAACAAATAGGATGAACAAATAAAACGAACAAAAAAGATAGACTGATAATATCATTGATAAGTCTATAATTAGGTCACACTCTCTTTATAATCATATCTATTTTCCAGACAAGTGTGTTAAGAAGTTTTTGCTGAAGAAATGTTCCAAGAAGGGCGGCAAACTCAAGTTAATGTAAGTTAATCCTAATACTTTCCTCGTTATATTAAATCTCTGCGGATATTTTCATTGTTTCCGAAGCATGGGGTAGTTGTAGTTTTTCGTTATATCTTTAAAATGCTAATTATAAAAAGATGAAATACAATAGTAACAGTGATAAGGATAATGATGAAGAAGATGATGATAATGACAATGATAATAATGATAGAAATAATAATAATGATAGAAATAAAAATAATAATGCTAGAAATAATAATAATAATGATAATCATACCAACAATAACAATAATAAAAAGTAATGGTAATGATAGTAATAATGATAATGATAATAATAATGATAATGATAATAATAATGATAATGATAATAATAATGATAAAAATCATAATTATGATAATGATGATAATAATAACAATAGTAATAATAATAATAACAATAATAATAACAATGATAATAGCAATAATAATAATAATTAGCGTTAACTATGGAAATTACACGGAACGAAAAAAGAAGAGTGGCCATTTAAGCAAGAAAAGGTGGTTTGGAATTGCATTATATATGAAACCTATTGCTGCCTGCGCAATACATTAAACTAAAATATACAGCACCAATGAATACAATGCTCGACACACATATGATATGTTAGTATTTAATTTTACTAACTCTGTAAGATCAATATATTGGTTGCGAAATAGTTTAATCATAATTACTTTCACAAAACAATAAATAGAATGTACACCATGTGTCTATTTGCTGGTTAGGTTCAATCACATAGCAACTTGCAACTCTTTAACAAGGATTTGACCGTTTATATCTTTATCTCACTATTATTACTTCACTTATTTTGCTTTGCTGTCTTATTGAGTTCTGTCCAAAGTAAAAGAGATGTTGACAGGGCCAGATCTAATAACAGACTAAGGCCATTCATTGGTCTACAGTCTGGCAGTGTATGACCTATTTCAAGTGTACACCGATTATGTCATTATAACATACATTTACAACTTGAGGGGCTCTTGTACTGCCTGTCAGTATTTGGATCTCTGGGGCTAACTTTAGAACGATCAAGAGAGAGTTTTGCTTTTCCCAGGAAAATTATATCCATTATCCAGACTATCATTTAAAAAAATCATTTACACTTTCACGTACTATAATAATTGTTTAATTACAATTGTCTCGCGTCAACAGCTAACGTCATTAGCAGCGAATAGCTTGTGGGATTAAAATGTAAACTATTTAGATTGTAAAAGATCTATCAATAAATGTCTCTCTCTTAAATTATCATAACAATGTATATTATATTAAAAATCTGAGCATAAATAAAACTATTACATAAATATTATCCACAATTTAGATTTTGTTTAAAATAAGTCACCCTTAAGAAACTAATAAGACCTTTTACGTCACAATCATCCCCAATACACTTTTCATTGTACACGGGGGAGACAAGTGCTTACGTCTTTGGTCTGAAAATGCTGCACATCTTTCCACTACATGTACGACCGATAATGGCTCTTGGTATCCCTTACAACGTATTTCACTTCTCGTCATCATCTGTCCATGAGTCAATCTTGTGTGCCCAATTCTCAGCCTTGATAACATAACTTATCAATTGAGATGGATGCTGGTCATCCAACTGCCAAGGTCATCTCTAATCTCGCTGCTTGTTTCCAAAGGTATGCTTTCATTGCTCCATCCATTTATCACAAAGACAACTTCTAATGCTGGGTTTCAAGTCCGTGTGTGGGAGAGGAAGACGAGCATCTAAGGGCTGAGCGGCAGCTGCCTTGGCCCTCTGATCCGCTTGCTCATCCCCACTGGCACCAACATGAGCTGGTACCCAACACAGAGTTATCTTCTGTGCTGGCATCAGTGCAAGCCAATCTTGAACCTCCCTAACCACTGGATGTGGTAAGTTTAAGCTCTTGAATACTTGCGAAGCACTACGAGAGTCGCATAATATTACAACAGAATAATTACTTAGATCAAGAGTCATTTCGCCTGCTGCAAGGATGGCATGTAACTGCAGTGAAGGTCGAGGCTGTCAAAGAAAGACTGCCAACTGCAATCTTCGTCCTGCTCACTGCTGCAAAGCTCACACCATTTTCAGATATCGTACCATCTTTGATTATTGCATCTGATTCTTGGCATTTAGAAGTGTGTTGAGGAAATCTTTGATTTCTGCTTCGGATCTCTTCCCCTTCCCTATTCCGACCAAATCCAGTTCGACTAGATTGGTCTAAGGAGTTCCAACAACTAGAACCTTCGGTAGATTCAAACTAAGATCTTCTACAGAATTGTTTATTCTCATACCATAGGATTGGCTATCCTTAAAGGATATAGATCCCGGGGTCCTGTATAAAGCAGGTTCATGTCATCCTAGTATGATGAAAGAGGTCGTTCCCCACTCTCAGGATACAGAGACTCCACAGGTGAATATCTAAGAGCTTGATTATAAACTGAACCCAGCATCCAGAGAACAGAGGGAGTTGCAGATGAATAAGCCATAGTTTACTATGAACAAGTGCTCTGTATAGCCGCAGAAGACAGGTGGGAAAGAACCGGCAAAATACTGAGAGCTTTTGTAGCCTTTACCTTTATGTTTGATGTGAGGTACCCATATAAGCCTTGAATAAAGAAATAGACCTAAGTACTTCACCTCTTCGATGAAACGCAATGGTTTTGCTCCTAAAATGAAACATTCCTCTTGTGAGGAAATGCATAGCCATGGTCTTGCTTAGAGAATTTGAATCTACGGTATGTTGCCCATTGCATAACCTCATTTATTGCAATATTTATGTGTCATTGTACATCCTGTAAACTTCCTCCTTATCAGTACAGTGTGAAGTCATCCACATGCAGACTACAGGAGACAGCACTTCGAACGACCTTTACAATGTAATTCATAGCTATGGCAGACAGGGTCACACTTAAGACACTCCCTTGTGCGACCCCTTTCAGCTGTTCTTCCAGGTTTGAGAAGCTGTTTCCCGCCCACACTTTAAACTTCCTATCAGCAAGGGAACTTTATATGAATTTAAGTGATGCTCCTCTTAAGCCAATGTCATACAACTTCTTCATGCTTCTGAGTAGTACTGCAAGCCTTTTCGAGGTCAAAGAAGACTGCTAAAATGTGATGTCACTGTGTGAAGGAATTCTGTATGTTTCCATCCTCACAGGGTCATCTATGGTCGATCTCAATTATCTAAACCCATACTGATATGGAGTCATCACGTTTCCCTTTCTAAAAACCATGTTAACCTGAAGTGTTCCATTCTCTCCATCACCTTGCAAATGCAGCTGGCAAGAGAAATTGGTCTGTAATACCCTGGTATAGAAGCATCCTTGCCAGGTTTGGGGATTGGAATTATAGCTTATATGCAGCAGGTCGACTTTTATAAACTCTCTTTACGTGTTTTGTCTTTTCTTCAAGCTCATCTAACTGAATCTGTGAAACATGGAATTACAGGATAGTACTTGATTTGCGTGAATCTTCCCTTGGGATTCCATCTCTCCTTTCCCACCACTCTACTTCCACTTTACTCATCCTCACCTCTTTTCCCTCCCTCCTTCCCCTGCCTCTCTCTTTCCCTTCCCTCTCCCTCCACTTCTGCCCTCCTCGCCCCCTTCCTCCACCTCTCCCTTCCCTCTCACTCTCTGTAGTGACCCCCAGCACAGTTTTACGTTAAGTCCTTGAATACGTAGTTAGTTCCCACTGCCACCACGAGGCTGTCGTTGCCTCGAACGATTGAAAGTGGTATTGTGCTCTCTGGAGGCTTGATTACAATCAGGGATTCACGCAAACTCACCGTTAAACTGTTATTATTTATTCATTAAAGAGAAACACTTCTACAGACACATGAACGCTATAATAAACACGTGGCACGTAACAAAAACACGTGGCATGCAACATAAAAACACGTAGCACGCAACAAAATAAGAACACGTGGCACGCAACAAAATAAAAACACGTGGCACGCAACAACATAAAAACATGTGGCATGCAACAATATAAAAACATGTGGCACGCAACAACATAAAAACACATGGCACGCAACAACATAAAAACACGTGGCACGCAACAACATAAAAACACGTGCACCACGCAAAGAAAATGAATACATGCACCACATAAAGAAAATGAACACGTGCAACTAAAATAAACACGTAACACTAAAAGGGGATAACAAACACATAACAATAAAAAGGGATAACAAACACGTAACACTAAAAGGGGATAACAAACACATAACACTAAAAGGGGATAACAAACACATAACACTAAAAGGGGATAACAAACACATAAACACTAAAAGGGGATAACACAACACTAAAACGCACTGTACTGGACACGAAACGCTGGACACCATGGTAACACAGAGCATGCACTTAACACCAAACTGGAAATGTTAGCATGGACGCGACGGAGTACCGGACCGCGAGGTCAAGACGTGAGCATGTAAAAGGGTCAATATACGTAACCTGTGGGGCGGTACAGCAACCGGCGAGTGGGGAGAAAAAACAGCTCTCCGCAGCTCGTGTCTCTCCCTCTCTGAATCTCTGGCCTGTCTACCTGCGGACCCTCTTCACCAGGTGAACGTGGGCAAAGCCGAACGTCTTGAAGACGGACCTAGACGACAGTTCGGTAGTTCGCCCGTTCGCTCGTCCGCCTCGGAAGCTCGTTTCCCCGCAGGGCACAGGGGTGCCAAAGGCATGACGAGACAGTGGTGGGGGATCGTGCCAATACAACCGCCCCCTTTCAGTCGGCTAGCCGCCCCGGCTTGCCGAAATCAGTGCCGACGTGGTGTCTTCTGGCCCACGCCCTCACATGCAACGGCCCAGCCACAGCGAGGCTGCTCCTGCGGCTGCAGTATGTATCGCTGGGAACGGAGGGAAGCGGAATCGGGAACGCATACGGGCAGCAGTCGTTTCAGGCCGCATCCCCATACGTAAGCGGTTACCCTGGGCGTCAAGACAGATGAGACGTACGTATCCACGGGCGGCCCAGAACCAGAGTGAATGTGAAATCCACCATCGGAGCGTCAGCAAGCGGGACGTGCGTACAGCTAGATAAGCGGTAAAGCGGGAACGAGTATACGTCTCCGCTGGCGTCAAGCAGTCACATGCAGGCTGGCCATACTCCATATATCTCGGAGGAAAATTACAGGTATTAGGTCATGTACCAAACCCGTGCTCTACCTTGCATTTATGCAGCATCTGGTACTCCCACACATTTCATCATGCAAGCAAGCAAAAAGCACTCACCATCCAGGTACAAGCAGCAAGCTCAAGATACTTAAAAGCACTTAAAAGTCACACAGTACACATCATGCAATCACAATAAAAATTAATGAAATATAATAACATTAAAACAATAACAGTAAATCATGACGAGGTACAAAAGAATAACGTGCAGGAACAAGCACAAAATAAATGTACACACACAAGTAAACAGACAAAACGCGTACGGACCAATGATACATGCTATCTAATTTGGCTTCGGGTGACCTTACAAGGCCAAGCAACAATACATTCAGTGGATCATCTGGATCAGGGTCTGCCTCATCATGCGTAGGCTGATGCATACCTTCGGGCATCATTAACTGAAGCTCATTATCAACTCTAAAAGGTATGATTTGATTACGGTGTACCCTGTGTTCCATCAGTTTTGCAGCATCTCTTACTACATAAGATACGGGACCCACTTTCTTAAAGATCCTGAGGGGTCAAGCCATCTGGGTGCCAGACCTGAACTGTGACCTGATGGTCGTTTACGTAATACCAACGTCCCCTCCGTCAATTCTGGAATCGCCCTGGTCCTCCAGTCTATGCCTTCCATATTTTCTTCCCTCACTCTTTGCGTGCCTGTCACTGCGGCGTCGCGAGCAGCGATTAAATCTAGTCGCTTTCCTGTGTCCCCTTCGCGAGTATGGTCATGCCGATCGGAAAGGTGCATTTCCGGCCCGTGAGAAGGTAGAGAGGCTGATTATTCACCGACCGATGGAATGCAGTGTTCAAAGCAAGAGGTACATAATCTAAACGGCTGTTCCAAGTGCTAGGGGAATCTTCACAAAACGCAGCCAGACAATCCTTAATTACCCGATTACACCTTTCCACCATACCATTAGACGCCGGGTTATAAGGGGTGGTATACCTGGTTTTCTTGCCCATGAGGTTGCATACCTCCCTGAAATACTCACTGGTAAATTCTGTCCCGTTATCGGATATCAACGTATCCGGAGAGCCGAAGAGGGTCGTGAAATTACTAATGAGGGCATCCACGACGGTGTGATTGTCTTTAGCAGGCAATGGGACCAACTGAACAAACCTAGTGAGTTTGTCAACCACTGTCATCACGTATCTGTCTCTGTTCCGTGCTGGCGGAAGCTCAACCAGGTCGACGGATACTCTTTTAAACAGTTGTGTTGCAAGTGGTGTCGCGGCGAGAGGTGCACGCCCCTTTAATATGGCATTACGTCGCTGGCACATTGGACAACTTTGCATGTACTTCCTGCAAAACGAGGAGTTCGGGAACCATTAAAAGTCTTTCAAACGCTGGAAAGTGCGGAATATGCCGGGGTGACCTGCTGTACTGCTGTTATGGACGATTTTCAAGGCAGCGGACCTGGCGTTAGGGGGAAGGACGAGCTGGCTACGAGACCAGACGAGAGATCGCGGATGTGATACAACACCCCGTCTTTAAACTCGAACTCGTCTAGAGAAGCGTAAATCTTTGCTCATGGTACCCTTTGACCTTCGAGAAACTCGATTAGGTCCCTACACTTATGGTCTTCTAATTGTAAGGCTCTGAACCACTCGGGATCTACAGTAGACAAATCTATGGCAGCAACAGCCCTTGACAACATGTCAGGCACGTGATGTGTGGCACCTGGTTTATATACGACCTTCCAATCATAAGAAGCTATCTCGTGGCTCCAGTGCGACATCCTAGATGAACGTGTAGGCCTCTTAAATATATACATTAATGTATGGTGATCGGTGAACACCTCAAAAGTACTCCCATAAACGTTTGCGTTGAATACTTGAATCCCTTCAACTACTGCAAGCGCCTCTGCATCAGTTGCAGAGTACCTAACTTCTGGTCCCTTCAGCTTGTGACTAAAATACACGATTGCATATGGTTGCCCCTTCTCGCGCTGTATCAAACATGCGCCGATCGCGACTTTAGACGCATCTGTATGAATCTCGAATGGCAATTCAAAATCGGGCCTGCGTAATATTGGAGCAGAAACTAGTGCTTGATTTAGCTCATGAAAAGCTTGACTCTGCTCATCTCCCCATGCGAACGATATGTCCTTGCGCGTTAACGAGGTTAATGGCGCCGCAATTGTGGCATAACAAAGTACATGGCGCCTGAAACGACGGAGCCCTGCAACTTCAACTTATCTGAGGCAAACTGGCATTTGTCCACATTCATCTTAAATCCGGCCTTCTCCAGAATCGTTAGGGTCTCATTAAGGTCTCTAAGATGATCATCAAAATTAGCGGAGTAAATGACTACGTCATCAAGGTAAGCCAAGGTGTGATGTGACAAAACCGGCGAGAGCACAAAATTAATCATGCGCTGATACGTAGCGCCAGCGGTCTTCAAACCGTACGGCATGCGTCGAAATTGCCACAGGTGTGTGCCGTCCGAGAACGCGGTCTTGGGCCTATCGGACGGGTTCAACTCGATCGACCAGTATGCGGAACGTATGTCGAGTACAGAAAATACCCTATTATTTCCTAACTCACCGATCAGTTCCTCCATGCGCGGTAACAGGTAGGAATCTGCTGTGGTAACCAAGCCCAGGGCACGGAAATCGATGCAGAAACGTATGGAATTGTCCTTTTTCTTTACGAGGACAATAGGGGACATCCAAGGTGATGACAATTCAATTACGTTGCTCTCGAGCCTCTTCCTGCATTCTTCCTTTATCACCTGTTTAGCGGACTGTGGAAGCCCCCACTGACATGTTACTATGGGCGCGGCGTCGCCCGTGGGAATATGGTGGTATATACCAGGAACGACACCTACGTCACTTTTCATTCTGCCAAACAAGGACTTGTGAGATAGTAACATTTTAAGCCTCGCTTGTTGAGCGGAAGACAGATGATCTAATGAAAGTGAGGTGACAGAAGAATCCGGAAGTTGCTCGTTACTTACTTACGGTGGAAACTTCAGTGAATTCCGGTTCTGCATCGATAGCCTCTACCCGGGATAAAACGCTACCCGCACGCAATTTAACGCTTTTCTCCGAAACGTTAACCGTCTATACCGGGATGGTCTTACCTGAAGCCCTCACGATCTAACGAGGGACGAGCAGAGAGGTAACGTCACCGTAAATTAAAACGTTACCGTCGGGAACTCGCAAGTGGGCTACAGTGGCTAACACGAATCTGCCAGAACGAGGTAGCAAGGTCGTCATGCGCTTCACCCTCGCAAAGTTTTATAAAGATCGCGTTTTATAAAGCTCACCAGTGTCAAGGTCAGGTTCGGACACTATGGGCATGCTAATCATGGTGACGCATAATGACGGAGCGTTTGCAAATGAGACGGGTAAATGTTCGTCGCCAAGATGCAAGAAAGACTCAGCAGGCTTATGACGATGACAAAGTGAGAATGAAAATTGCTTAAGAAAATCTATGCCTAGCAAGACATCGCCAGCAAACGCTGCTTTGGCGAGATATTAATGTTGAGGTCTCTCTCCTCTAGCATGTCGAACAATGACCCGGTAACTCCTACTAGCTGACATGCCCTTCATGCGCTAGACATGACATTAAGGTTCCTCACGACCGAACCTTTCACGAGGATGCGGCACTACCCGTGTCAACGAAACATTTCAAGTTTCTTCCGCCAATATGCAAGACTACGGTGGGGCGCCTGGTCAAAATCTTACTGTCACTACCACGAGCGCGGCGGCTGGTCGTCGGGACGCGCCTCTTCGTCGGTTCGGCCAGGCAAACGTGAGGCTTCGACTTCCCGGCCAGTAGAAAGGGACAGTCAACCCTACGGTAGTCGTGGAGACGACAGTGCCAAAACACGCATCCAGGTGGTTTTTCCTGACAATCTACCGTCATATGCCCTGACACGCGGTGGTAATAGCAATACGGTATGGGCGCTTCAGGTGACTGGGTCGACGCGACCGGGATCGGGCGACGCGATTCACGGGCGGGAGCACGAAACGATCTAGACGTGATCAATGTGTGTGCTTTAGCTACGATCTCATGCAATGGCAAGTGTTCACACGCCAGTAAAAAGTCGGACATGTCTGGCGGGAGCTCACTTAGGAAAGCCCGCCTGATCAAAGCTACTTGGTCTCCCATTTCTAGCGAGTACTCTCTTACGCCCAGGTATACAAACCCTTCTATCTCGAGGAGGAAATCCTGCGGTGTCTGGCCATGCTTTAAGGTCTTATGCTGTAAATTGTTAAAAAAGTCTATTGGCCGTACCACGGAACTTTTGCCGCAACAAAGCCTTAAAATGCGACCATGGAGAGATCACCTCAAACGACGGGGAATTACTTATCAGGTCAATGGTACCTTTGCAATACGTCCGGGCTAGTCTTATCCTAGCATCGTCGGCGTCGTCGGGCGTAACGAGCTCGAGGCGATGCATCCACGTCTCCAGCACCTGACTGCGCGCGAGAGCGTCGCTGCTCGGCCGGACTTCAAAATAAGGAATAGCGTCTCGATCGACCTTGACCGTGACTTATGAGAAACCAGGGAAAGTAAGGACGGGGAACTCGTCGGACCATTAGCGAACTCAGAATTGACGTGCATACGGCTATAACTGTGATCGAGGACAACGGTGTCTTCACTACTAACGCTGTTTTCCTTACTTAAACCACCTAACCCATCTTGAGAATGATCTTGAAAATGACCTTCCATGCTATGGGTCATGGCTTCCAGAAGTCTCGACACGTTATCTGTTTGACGGATCACCATTTCTTTCAATTCTTTCATTCCTTCCTGCGCTTTGTTCATCCCTTCACGTGCTTCATTCATACCTGCTCACAACTCTCGCATACTCATGCGTGTCTCTTTCAACCCTTCAAGCACACGCTCATACAGTCCTCCAACTACTCCCGGTGGTTCAGAACCACCGTTTTCATTCATTAACTCACATGCATCATTCACACCCGACACAAAACTCGCATCCGTAGCATCATCCGCAAAGTGTACCCTTCTGGCGGATCCTGCCAGACTGTCAGTAGCACTACTTTCCTCACTGTCACACTGTTCACGTGCATCCATGGCGACACCGTCACTAGTCGTGGGTTTTGTAAGCTTCCCGTTACGTAGTGACATATTAAAGTCAATACCTCCCTCAATAGGCCAACAAGTCAAGACACCTTTCATTACCTTGCACTAAGACCATCCTCTTTCGTTCACATCTAGTGACTTTCTCTAATTTATACCTAGTGGCTAGATCATATGGGTGGTAGGGAATGCGGCAGCCAAGAACGTTTAGGGGGTGAACCCCCCAGTGAACATAAGAGGTTGGGTGTAGAGGTTTACTCACCACTAGCCACACAGATGTCAACATAAGAGGTTGGGTATAGAGGTTCGCACACCATTAGCCACCAGATGTTAATGTAAGAGGTTGGGCATAGAGGTTCGCCCACCACTAGCCACCAGATGTTAATGTTAGGGGTTGTGGGCTTATAGCAAGTGGAATGAAAGGGGTGGAGGATTTTTTGGAAGAGGTAGATGTGTGACTCCATGAGAGACCTGTGCCCTGGGTGCCAAGGGCGACCATCGTCTGTCCCTGAGCCCTGCTCTGTTCTGCGCCTGCCTCTGCTGTCTGATGAGACACCCTGTAGTAGTGGCTTGTGGCTGGTCTGTGGCGCGACTCGAGGTATTCCTCATAGTCGCCCGACTGCTCAGTGATTCGAAGTACATGTGTTGCTATGCGACAACTGCGTCTTCATGGCGATGGCACGCCTCATTGGCTGGAGGGAGGGGGTGGGATTCGACCAACGAGTGAGCAAGTGGAGTGGAGGCAGACAGACAAGCAACAGTAGCTTCCGCTTCCCCTAGTCTGTCATCCTGATTTGATGTACATTCTCATGTAATTAAAGAACTTGGATTCATGTTCTCGTAACTTTGGATACAATATGAACATTCCATTGTTATTAAAATGGGATGAACCCAATAATGCCTATCTTTTCTTTCGCTGCTGCAAACGACGATATAAAATCCATGCACATCTCTTCTACATCCATTACCAGCTGTGTATGATCAGTGACTGAAGAAAGTTAAAAAAAAATAATAATAAATAAAAAACGAATTGGGCCACTGTAAGCGCCCTGTGTGAACATTCATTCAGTAGTCGCTCTTCTAACTGTCGGGCCACTAATATCGTTTGTCTGAGCAGGGCCTTAAGAATAGTAAGGGCGGGGGTGAGGTGAGACTTTGTCACGAGTTTGATCTCAGTGTGTGACTTCGTTTGTTTGTTTGTGTTGTTGAAACAATTAGTAACAGAGGGAAATTTTGTAATATAGAGATAGTCTATGGTTGTTAGGAAGAGGGGCAACTCATATGTAAAGTGAGGGCGGGTAGAGGGAGGGTAATAGTTAATCTGGCAATAATGAGATACACTTAAGCTAGTAGTGAGGAAGTATTAGTGGTGCTCAGTAGAAGGGCGCCTTCATGATTGTGCTGACAAAAGTTTGCAAAGACTCAGTGAGACAGGTGAGCCGGATTAGCAAGTGTGGTGTCGTAAAGTGGGAGAATACATCTTCAGCAACTTCGTCAGGAGGGTCACACAGACCTGAGTAGTCAGCACGAAGTAGTGTGGTAGACATTATGTGGGTAGACACGGATTAGAAGAGGACTTGCTAGTGATGCTGGGTGTAAGGGAGGCGAGGAGGCACTTCGGCAAGAGTTTATCTAGGTATCAGGTACATTTGGTGTTGTGAAGTTCTTCCACCGTTGGCCACCAATGCCAATGTAAAAGGTTGGGGGTGTA
Source organism: Penaeus vannamei (assembly GCF_042767895.1). NCBI lineage: Eukaryota > Metazoa > Arthropoda > Malacostraca > Decapoda > Penaeidae > Penaeus > Penaeus vannamei. The sequence continues at coordinate 8,488,980 of NC_091576.1, forward strand.
GAGCATGTGACTGAAAGGGGTCTTTGCTGTAGGGTTTATTGGAGGTGGTAAATGTGTGACCCCATGAGAGACCCGTACCTTGGGTGCTAGGGCAGAGCAAAGATGAGTGTGGCTGTCGTCTGTCCCTGTCTCTCTCTGCTCTGTTCTACGCCTGCTTCTTGTTCTGCCTCTGCTGTCTGACGAGACATCCTTTTATGCAGCTACTCCTTGCGAGGGTTTTGTTTGCTTAGGCTGTAGGTATCAAAAGAGAAAGTAGAGTGAACATCTATGTCTGCTGAAAGAGGATGTCAGCTGCCGGGGCCTAGGTGTGAAAGAGGGAACCATACCTCTGAGCATATCGTTGACACCCGCTAGATACTATGAATACGTATCACAATAACTAAATTACTCAATCATTTGCTCTTACCCTGTGATATCCCAGATATGTATCATGCCCC
>NC_091576.1:8504416-8511916 GCF_042767895.1 Penaeus vannamei
GAAAGTGGGGAAGTTATAGAAGTCGTAAATCTCGAAGAAATAATTAGCCAAGTTAACCAAATCAAAGACACCCTTCAGGTGTTTGTAAACAGAGGTGAACTTGGATCCAGCAAACTGAGTACCCTGCTTATAGTACAGTCATTGATTGAAGAAAATATTCACCTTTTGCAGAAAGCAAAGAACAATAATACTGAAGAACCTGAGGTGTTTTTGAAAACAACTGTAGTTGACAATTATGCAAAACATCTTCAAGCTTTACAAACAGAAATCATAATTACTGAAGATATAGATATTCTTGAAGCATACAAAATTGACATTAAAAGTATGCTCCTTCAAAGCAGTGAATCAACTATCATTACTGGCTATACGTACAATATCAGCACCCTTCTTTCTCTGTCCAGAGATATAAGTGAGAAAATTGACAAGAGTATTACACTTGAAGAAGGTATTGATGGATTTAGTAAGGAACTGAATTTAGGAACAAGCTTACAATATTACCTTCAAGTTATCATTTCTTCCTTGAAGGAAATAAACAACTTTACAGAGGAATCCACTAATTCTACATTCACTTTGAACTTCTCTGAAGCTATGGAACAAATAAGTTCAAATATAACTTCCGTTACAAACGCCGTTGAAGTCATTTTGGAATTCGTCCAGTATTTAGATGAGATAAAAACAAGTAAAAAAAGGCTTGTTAACACTGATGATCTTATTAATCTTGCAATCCAGACGGAGTATACTGTAAGTCTGCAGGTGAGTAAACTAGAATCTGCTTACTCGAAAGCTGAATTTATGGTTCAAATAACTTCAGTAGATAGTGTTATAAATGCCATAACACAAGAGACCGAATCATTCATTCAGTCCCTTGAACCATCCCAGCTTCTCGGTGTAATGGACGACGACGTGGATAAATTGACTGATTTCTTAAAAAGGATAACTCTGAATGCAGGTTTGATTACAGAAGAAGAGACTTTGAATATGCTTGCTGTTTTCTCTAAAGTTAAAGCAAAGGTGGAAGAACTTGGACCAAACGAAGGTATCGGAAACCTTATAGATCTTTTGAGTGCTGCTCAGGAGGCAAAAATCTCAACTACAAAACTGCTTAACGAGCAAGGAAACAGAAAAGCAGATGTCAAAACCAAAACTATATCTGTCATTAACGTGCTGGAGAGAATTAAAGCTGAAGTAGCTACAATTATAGCAACCATAGGTGAAATTACTTCTACTGATGACAGAGATATTGATATAAGCTCCATGATAACTTTTGTACAAAGATTGTACAGCTCAACTTTTACGGATGAAACTCTCATCACATTAGAAAATATACTTGAAAATTTAGAGACCATTAAAGAGTCTACTTCTGAAGGCCAAGAGATAATAGGCATTTTCCGATTGCAAGTGGAAATTGAAGATTCTATTGCAAGACTAAATGAGGAAATTTCTGATCTCGAAGCAACCGATGAAATACTCGCACAAATATCAACATTGACTGAAGCCATTAGTATACTCTCCACGATCGAAAATGAATTACTGAGTATCATGGAGTTCTTTGCTGCCAAAGACATTTCTAGCGAGTCGTCCGAATCAGAATTGTTGACGGAACTTTCTTATTTCCTGGAAGATTTGTTTTATGGAGATATTACCTCGGACAAGAGAAGCAGTCTTAAGTTTTTCTCTGAAGATCTATACTCTTTGTATGATGAACCTAGCATAAACATAGCACAGCTCAAATTAATAATTGAAAAAATTGGAACATCTAAGAAAACAGTTGAAATAACTCTAAGTGAAATGACATTCACGTCAGAAAAGCGCTTAACTGCCGATACTCTGAGTAAGGCAACATCAGTCCTAGCGGATATCAAACGTATTTTTGAAGGATTTGTCACAGATGATGGATCAGTAGAAGACGTAAATATTTTAGATGATGAAATAATAAAAGGGTTTACGAAATTCCTTGAAGAAATCAAGTCTGCATCTGAAATTACACAGGGAATTGTATCACAACTTGAAGTTCAACTGAATCTGTTGAAAGGCAGCAACACCATTGCAGAGGAGACACAGTCTGGCCTCGAGAATGCGGTGTCCGTTATTGAGATGATGCAGATAAGATTAGACGAAGAATTGTCACACACTCTCTCGACCATAAAGCGTCTTGATAAGCTGACTGCTTCATCCAAAGGGATATCTGTTTTACAGAGAATCATATTTATTGCTAATGACTTTACAGCCATCAGTGGACTTGCAACTGAAAAACGAATTATTAACAATGTTTATAAGATCATAAGATTTATGATGTCCATATCGACAGAATCTCTGAACATGAAACAAGTTGGAAAGCTGCAAGAGCTGGTAGAAAAGCTTAGATCAATAAAAGAATCAGAAATTGTAGGCACCGACATAGCTGGCATAATAGAAATGAAAGCCATTGCATCTAGCAAACTCGAAGAATTTAGAGGCAGCAAAAATATGTTTTCAGCAGTTATTGAGATAGATGTAATGAAAGACAATTTAAACCGCTTAGAAGATACCATGAGGAAAATAAATGCTACAATGATAAGTATTTCTGATGAAGTAAAAGATAGGCATATGCCAGATGGGAGGATGTATGAAATGATTGGACTGCTCAGTGGAGATATATCGTCTTTCGATGAAGAAAAGATTCTGCGACTAAAAGAAATCTATAATAATATAGTTATTATTGGAGCAGAGTTTGTTGGAAATGCCGATGTAGTGAGTCTAATATTTTCTGCCATAACTAATGCCACTAACTCAATATCTACTATGAGATCTATCCTCGAATCAAGAATCGAAAAGAAGCTAATGCTGGAGACCTTCATGGATAGCAAAAATATTCTAGTGAATATTGTAAACTTGATAGAAAATATAACAAGTGAGGTAGGCCCTGAAACAGATCTGAGTGAGGAAAATGTGATCCTCAATAACCTCATGAAAAACCTGTTCAATTCTGATTCTAATGCATTTTACATAACTAAAGAAATACTCATGATACTCACTAAAAGTTTGCACGAGCTCAAGTTGATTCAAGCAAAGAGAGCTAATGTCAGAGGTATGACACAATTGGCAAAACTGACAAATACGGTTTTATCTCAACTATCGACTGAAATACAAATATTCCAGTCTGAATCTGAGAGTGAAGAGGAACTGAGAGAAAATCAAAAGTTAAAAGTTGTCATCTCTGAAATGCTATTTATTCTCAAGAACATCACCCTTACTACAGGGGAGCCCACTTCTGATACAGAACCAATAGAGGTTACCGTAATTGAGGAGATTCTATCCCTTATCATATTGGTTGGCAAGGCATTCGGTTCCAACGAAGAACTTTTGTATTATAGAATTGCATTTGAGGAACAGCTATATAAAATTAAACAGAACCTCCACTTGTTTAAACCTGGAATGAAGATAACAAATCTAGAAGTAGTAACAGAAGCTATTGCAGACATCGAAAAATCCTTTGAAATTAGTATTATTGAAGGCTCCTTTAATGTTCAGTATTCCCTTGAAGTATATAAGCAAAAACAAATTCTAGTACTTATGACAGAAACTGTACGTCTTTTCGAATCTCTGCAAAATATACAGGGCACAGGGGATTATCTAAGTAACCCTGTTTTTGAGGAACTTTCTATGAATTTACAAAATTTTGATTCAAAATCCTCTGATGAATTTGTCCAAACCTTAAGAAATTCTTTGATGATTCTTGCAAATATTAGCAAAACTAATAATACACGAATAAGGGGCCTGAGTGCTTTGCTACAAACTGCTAAATCAGCAAAATTTTCCATGCACTTGATCATATCAAGGTCATATACAATCAATTTGAAGACCAGAGAAATGGTGTATCTTAAAGAATCTGAATTTTTGCTCAGGGAAATGGAAGACATTCTCGGACAGATATTCTTGATATCTAAACCATCAGGTGTAACTCTAGCTATTCCTTCTCTGAATGAAATTTTACACTTTATGCAACATACAAGGACTTACATGCAGGGAGAAGTTGTTTTTCTCAAAGAATTTGTGAGGATTTTATTGCTGATCAAACAAGATGCTGGTATTATCTTTGTTGAAGATTTAGAAAGTGTTGCAGTTGCTGTAAAGGAACAGCTCCGGGCAGTGACCAAAAGAGTCGAGGATATCAGCAAGATGCTAAAGAGGGAGAGAGAAATTATATACATGAGTGCTGCAAACAATGTACTGAAGCGCGCCTATCATTCAACGTCTATACTTGGTAAAATATCTACAGATGAATTTATTGAAGTTAGTGAAGTGACTCGCTTCAGCCTGATGTTAAGCTCAATTGATATCATGTCTGTTACAGCCTTAGAAATACACATGGTAAATTCTGAACTGGAGAACATGTTAGAGGCTATCAGTCAACGTAATTTAAAAACTGCTTACCTGTCTAAGATTTCAAGTCAGCTTGCTCTTCTTAACTACAGAATATCAACTCATTTGCAATATCGGAAAAATCTCGAAAATATACAAATATTGATCTCTTCTTTTGATTCAGCTCGAGTAGCAGTGATTTCTTTATCATCAGAACTATCAAAAATGCAACTGGATTTAGGAAATGTCTCATTCTATGAGGATAATTTGATAATTACAGAACTGTACAATTATCTTCTATCATTTTCGCATGACTGGAGACTCGTTCCAGAAGATTTTAGCAAAGTTTTACTTTCATATAATGTTTCAAGTATTTCGGTGTCTAAGGGAACTAGCATTACGTATTTAAAAGAGACATTAGACATTTTGGAACAATATATACTTACTGATAAACAAATAAAGAAGAGTATGTCATCCTTGGAGTCAGTCATGGAAATCAGAGATATTCAGAGCTTGCTCTTTCGATTTACGAAAAGGATAGAAAATTATGTGTATGAAGTTGGTGAAGTAGATATGAAGAATTCAACAACAGACAATAAGGTAGATACAACTGAATCAATATTTATCATCATGGATATCATGCAGAAATGGGCATCTGGTGATATTGATTTCCTAAGCTCTGAAGTTCTGACAATTACCAAGCTTGTCACTGAGTTCATGCAAACTGATAATATAGCCATCAAAATGGAGTCGCAGAACTTCCTTATAAGGTCATTAACAGTGTTGAGTTCTGTGGCAGCAAAAATAAGTGCTTCAGTGCAGGCCATTGAATCATCTGTGCAGATAACAGAAATATATTCTGCCTTGCAAGAGAGTATACGCCATTTCGCCTCAAACGAGGAAATCATAAATTCTATTGCCAAAAAAGGAAAAGCCACAGTACAAATAACATCTACCCTTAGTGACTTGCAGAATATATTAAATACTATTGATAATATTTATGAACTTCCAGGGAATTTACTTACTAATCTCAGAGTTACTTCTTACGAGTTAAGTGCGTCCATTTTCACTGGTGAAACCACAGATCTTGACATTAATACCACAGAACTTACAACTATTTTAGGCACAACAATGGAGCGTTTTCGGGTAGCGATTATTTCCCAGTCGTTACTTATTACTGAAATTGAATCGAATCATATCATGTCATCTAGATTTGAAGAAATTAAGCAGATATCTCAACAGTATTATGTTCTTGGTGAATATCATTTCCTTTTAACCAGAGCCCAGGACAGTGTTCAAACTCTAATCAGTGCTATGGAATCTCAAGGAGGCCAAATTGAGGGAAATGAGCAAGAAGTGAAAGAGTTGACTGAAATGAGTATTTTGCTTCAGGCCACTTTACTTAATGCAGACAATATCCACTTTGATTCTCTTAAAGTATTGGCCACTTACATTCGTGGCATAGATTTGCTAGTAAACAGAACAATCAACATCCTCGTTCTTCAGGAATTAATGGAACTCATTTATCAAACTAAGACTATTATTAATGACACATTGGAAAAGATGTCTTCATATGCTGAAGCAAGTGCAACTGTTCTGACGATCCAAGAAGCTTCTTCGGTTGTTGGCAAAGCTACTTTAATTGTTCAGAATATAGAGGTAACTGAAGGAAGTGAATTCAGTGAAACCAGTAGCAATGATATCGAGAACTTTAGAGCCATTACTGACATGATAATTGACTTTACTCTATCACGATCTTCTGTTACCAAAGAGGCCATATACCTATTTTGGAAGAAATTCCAACAGATTGACAAGTTCAGGATACTTGATGAGACATTAATTTCGAACTTCCACATCTGGCAGTTATTCTTAATAAAATCTGACATCACCTTGCAAGATTTATTACAAGAAAATGTAAGAGATACAATTGGTAATTCAGTCACCATGCGAGATCAATACATATATACTAGAAGTCAGGTTGTCATAGAAACATTCATACAAGTGACAAATCAGATAAGTCTATCCTTTGATGGCAGTGCAGGGATTAATTCAAGTCTTTCTATTGCACTAAGGAAGATTGTTAAGGACTCAATAACTATATTTGAAAAATGGTCGTTTGGCAAGATTGAGCAACATGAAATAATAGTATGTGAACAATTTCTCGCAGAACTATCATTAATAGGTAAGATCCTTGTTGGATCTACCTCAATTCCAGAATTGGAAAACTTAAAGGTCATTTTACTTATTACCAGAGACAGCATCACAGCGGCCCTTAAAAGGGTTGTGGTTGAAATTCACGAAGTCAGGGAATACTATGAATTTAGAACTAATTATCAGTTTTTCTCACAGCTTAGTACTTACCTATCCCTCTGTGCTAACCAAGTGACATCAACAGACAATGTGATTTTCAAAGAAGGGATTGATGAGTTGATCAGAATTCTTGGAAATGGAATTAAAGACCTTCTAGAAACTGATCTACAAATGGTGCAAAGCAATATCTCTTCACTTTTGTCTGTGTGCCAAGATGCTAGGAATGCTACAAGAGATGAGCAAATATCAGAACTTCTCTTGGTTATTCAGGATAGAGTTACTATGCTAGAGTCGCTAATAAGAGAAAATGTCTGGGAAAGCGTGGCAAGGATTGCTAGAGATATGTTGGGTAACATTCCCCATGATATTGACATGGGTAATAACAGCATGACCCATATCATAAGAGAGGCAATTGAAATAAATATGCAGATTATAAAAGTAAAAAACAATTTGTACACAATTTCCAGGCATCAGGTAATGGATCTGTTACCAATGACTACACTTCTTAGAAGGATAATACAGTTATATGGGAATCAAGTAGTAGATCTGATTGCCATTAGAAATAATCTCGCATATTTGAAGACCACGTCACACAGATATTCTGGAAACATGCATATGTATGCCATATATAGCAGAACGTCTAGAATTTTAAATAATGATAAGAATGACATTGAAAAAGAGCTGCGTTCTCTGACTTATTTGGTAAAAAGTATTGGTGAGATAAAAGAAACTGAATATGTTATAGTAGATGCTATCACCGACGCTTACCGTTTCCTTATCAACATCACTTCTTATAATGATTTGTTGCCAATCAACCTAGGAGAACGTCTCTCTGCCTTCAACTTCAGT
>NC_091576.1:8521916-8524416 GCF_042767895.1 Penaeus vannamei
CTGGTGCTTCAACCATTCTAGATGAAAACGCTTCAACAGCCACATATATTTCTGGTGAAGAAACTACTTTTGAAAACACCATTCTTCCTGGAGAAAACACTCATAATGCTGAGAACCCTACTTCTGCGCAAGATACAACTCCAGAAGAAGTTACTGTTTTTGATAAAGGTAATGCCAATACTGAAAGGATTACTTCTGGTGAAAATTTATCTGTAAATGGACATACTACTATTGAATATGCTTCTTTAACTGATACAACTTCTAGTATAAACATAACTGCTGATGAAGACAACACATATATTGAAAATATTACAGTTGTTGAAAGCTTTTCTTTTGGAGAAAACACTACTTTTGATCAAGACACTAGTGGCATATCTAATGATGAGATTACTACCTTTGGCTTAGTAATTTCTCCAGAGCAAAGCACAACTCTTCTAGAGGATGATATTACTGCAGCCATTGACACTGCTGGTGAATACACAACTAATGAACACAGGATACCTTATGATAATATTACTAGTAAATTCACAACTTCTTTTGAAGACACTAGTGTAGTTGGTGTTACTACTACGGGCAGGATTATTACTTCAGATCAAAACTCTTCTTCAAGTGAAAATGCTACCCTCGATGCAGATAATCTTCAACCGGAAAATATCTATCCTATTGAAGATACTACTGTGTCGACACAGGACACAAGTTCCAGTGGGCACACTACATTAGCTAAAGCCAATACTTCTGGTGAAGGGACCACTCGAGATCAGGTCACTGCTTTGAATGCAGTAACTCTTTCCAGGGATGGCATTACCAATGAAAAAGATACAACTTTTGATGATACCAATTCTGGTGCAGATACTTCAGGAAGAGAAATAACCGATCTTAGTGAATACACTACTCCTGCCATGGATACTAGTTCAAGAGAAAACGTTGCTTCTGTCAAAAGCACTGCTGGTAAAGTTACAATCACTGACCAGTATACTATTCCTGAAACAACTACTTTCAGTGACGACACAGAGAATGGGATAGACATGTATGGAAATGGAACCACTCCTTCAGCTATAGAAACAACTGGCCGAGTCACAGTCATTGTTGAGGGTCTTGGACAAAACACTACAGATGAAGATACTAGTCTTAATGATAGTTTTACTTATGGTGAAGACGTGACCTTCCTTGAAGATACTTCTGCAAATATAGATACTGCTATTAAAGATACCACTTCCAGTGATACAACCTCTACTAAATATGTGACACCTGCTAAACCAGTATTCACCCAAGACTTCCTAAATTTACAAACGTCCCAGGACGCAATAACAGATCTAAATAAAACTCGAGCAACAGATTATTTCATGAATGGTACTCAAGATTTAGACGTTACTCAGGACTCCAGTGACACTTCTCTTCTAGATATCACTCCAGGCACAAAGGATACTATACATTCAGATGATGCTTCAGAGCCTGCCTTTTCTCCAGGCCACAATACTACTACTACCACAGCTACAACTTTTGGCTTAGATGTAACACATTCCAAGGATACAACTATCCCAGTTGTCACTTCTGGCACGGATGATATTTCAAAATCAATTACTACTCTACATCCAGATAATGTTCTAAGCCAAGAGGATGATGAAACTATAAGTCAAGGCATTACTACAGGCATGCAGGGCAACCTTGGTGAAGATACAACTTATGGCAAAGAGATGAAGCCCGGTGAAATCACCACAGCTAGTGAAACTACTTTTACAAAAGATATTACCCTTATGGAAGATTACACTTATACATATGATAAAGATACTAATACTATGCCTGGCGTAGACGTCAGTCCTATTATTGATTTTACTGGTGCTTCAACCATTCTAGATGAAAACACTTCAACAGCCACATATATTTCTGGTGAAGAAACTACTTTTGAAAACACCATTCAAGGTGATGTCATTACGAATGACGCCACGACCCAAGGTCAAGACACTAATGGCATATCTAATGATGAGATTACTACCTTTGGCTTAGTAATTTCTCCAGAGCAAAGCACAACTCTTCTAGAGGATGATATTACTGCAGCCATTGACACTGCTGGTGAATACACAACTAATGAACACAGGATACCTTATGATAATATTACTAGTAAATTCACAACTTCTTTTGAAGACACCAGTCTAGTTGGTGTTACTACTACGGGCAGGATTATTAATCCAGATCAAAACTCTTCAAGTGAAAATGCTACCCTCGATGCAGATAATCTTCAATCGGAAAATATCTATCCTATTGAAGATACTACTGTGTCGACACCTTACCAGGACACAAGTTCCAGTGGGCACACTACATTAGCTAAAGCCAATACTTCTGGTGAAGGGACCACTCGAGATCAGGTCACTGCTTTGGATACAGTAACTCTTTCCAGGGATGACATTACCACTGAAAAAGATACAACTTTTGATGATACCAATTCTGGTGCAGATACTTCCCGAAAAGAAATAACCGATCTTAGTGAATACACTACTCCTGC